>NW_015657969.1:1509632-1522954 GCF_001515625.1 Sinocyclocheilus rhinocerous | reverse complement strand
CTTCAAGAAACCTACCTGCAAAGCTACCTGAAAACTATGTGCAAGGACAAAAGCTGTTTTAAACAATAAGGGTACTCAAACCAAATGTTGATTTGATTTAGTTAATTAAAGTTAATTGATAAATAAAATCTATTTATGACATTATTTTTGAAAGCATCCTCACTTTACAGTATTTTTACACAAGTGCCTAAAACTTTTCACATTACTGTAGCTTTGCAGGTAGGTTTCTTGAAGCATCTTGGAGACGTTGCCACAGTTCTTCTGGATTTAGTCTGTCTCAGTTTTTTCTGTTTCTTTATGTCATTCCAGACGGACTGGATGATGGTGAGATCAGATCTGTGTGGAGCACTGGCTGTTGTCAGACTCCTTGTGCCTACAAAAATCTCACTACAATTAATGGCAAAAGGAATGCTTGGAAATGTAAACTGATATTTCCTACTGACACACTACAGCAAAAGATATAAAAAATAACTGGCTTAAAACCATTTTTTGTCTGTGAAAATACTAATAGCCTAAGACTTTTGCACAGTGCTATGCATGCTTCATTTGACATTACATGCATATAATTAAAATGAACAGAACTTTGTCAGAATTTTATGAATTTATGATGAGCTGTTATGTCTCAAAGTTTTTGTCTGATAACAAATGTATCTGATAATCCAGTCATACAAACTCACCTCTGCTGCTTTTCTGCTGGCCTGTTAACTGCAACGATGGAGAAGATGCAGTAGTTCTAGTTTCTAAATCTTTCTTGTTGTGGATGTGTTGAGCCAATGGTCCAGGATGTAACTTCTCATGTTCACTTACATTCTGAAAACTAATCAAGCTTCGGCATTACAATACTGCAACAATACAGTCTACAGAGAACTGGAGACTGTTTTTCCCAACAAACACCACATGTCTGCAGCTAAGGTTCACTCCCTTCAGAAAAATTCTTCACAGGAACACCCACAGATGTTTTCTAAATATATCGACACATGACAATGACAGTGAAATTTCAATTGTTTTGTCCTGCCTCTGCATGTGCAAAGAAAATGATTACAGTATTTGCCAAGTAGACTTTCTTGTATTTCTCCTAATAATGTTGAACATTTTAATTTTGGCTAAATTACTATTTGTTAAAATTATTATTATTAAAAAACGATGAGACAATGTGGGTGTAACAAATTGCATAAGAGCTAAAGTATTACCATAAACATGGTGAGACATGTTGAGATGACATTCAGCAAAAGATTAATAGCAGTGACACCAGATATTTTGGAGGTGTGTTTAAAATCATCTGAAACAATTAAATTGAGATGCAGTCAAGCAAACATGTTGGTAAAGATTTTTTTAAAATCTTAAATGCTTGATTATTTTGCTAGGAATTTCTTATTGTGCATGTGCAAGGCAACAACAGGTAGCTATTATATAACTGGGGTGTGCCAGACAAGAGATCAATGCTTGAATCAATGTTCAGTCCATTGGCATGTTGTTATAATTCTTTGATTGTAAAAGAATTTGTAACTGTGGTAAAACTACAACGGATACATCTTACTTAAAGCAAACTAATATTTGCGCAAGCTCTTCTAATTACGTAAGAACTTCAACCTGTCCACTTAAAGCTACAGACTTCCATAATGTTGTCTGAGGAGGACCATGTTTATGAGAGAGAGAAAAGTAGGAAAAGTAGTATTTGTGTGAGAGAAGAACAGCAAGAAAACTTACTAAAAATTCCAAGAACTTATAAACTTTGTAGCCTACCGTGATTTGTCAGTTTGTGTGTACAATCTCTCCTGATCTGGGACAAAGCAAGTCACGCTGGCTTTCACTCCGCTTTGACAACTTGACTGCTGCAACTTCAGATCATGTGTTGACATTATAGGCTAACTGTATCTGGCTTGGTTTTGGTTACCTCCCTTTAATCCCTCCGGGCATCAGCTGTGCCATTAAGTACCCCCACAGGCGGCTCGACTGAACATTCCACCGGAGAAGATAGCGCGCGGTGAGGCAGACCCGTCATATCGACAACCGTAAGACCCGACGCCACCCGTTTCTTTCCCACCAAGGCGTGTGTTATCGAGGGCACAGCCGCGGAAGTGCGGAGTGAGCTTGTGCTTCAGCAACAAACTCCGTACTTTGAAATGTCAAGTTTATTACGGGACTAATGTAGACAGTGATAAGCATACACCTAGACATAACATTTTCCTGTATCATGTGTCAACTAGTTATATTTCGGATTTTGTTCTTTTACCTGAGAGACCAAAGGGGTTTCGTTTCAAAACTGATTTTAATTTAAATAATGCATATACCTATTTTTAAAAACGTGTTATCTATGATGGCAGATAAGGACCAGAGGATAAACAAGCGATGACTGAAGAATAGTAGGCCCTACGTGTGTTTTTCCTTGAATACCCTATAGGTAGGGTCATAAACAAAAGTGAATGACATTTCCGCGAATCGATTCTTTAGAACAATTCGTTTAAAGAACCAGTTAAAATGATTCAGTGATTAATTTACGTCAAAACAATAGTTTTGACGTAAATGAAATGTTTGAGATGCGCCTCGCCTCGCCTGAAATGTAGGCGAGAGCAGGCGGCTGCAGTGAGGGGAGGAGTTAAATAAACGCAGTCAAGACGGACAGTTCTGACCTCTCGAAGTGGAAGATAACTACGAGATCAAAGGCAGATATCGCTTATTCACACTCATGTGATGTGTTGCTAATTAACATGATGTTAGGTGCGTTCGACTTGAAGCACCGCTACAGACGGCAGTCAACTAGAGTAGCCGCTTGAAGTCGGGGGCGGAGTTGAAAACGGAGCTGTCAAGCCGGACACTTTCTGCTCCCGTTAGTGACGCTCGCGCGGTGTTTGCATACTCTATCACAGATGTTGTCTCGTCGCTCCGGCCGGACAGGGCATCACAGTTTGGTAGGGGCATAACATTTCTGTCACACACTTGAAGTATTCGGCCAATCACAACGCACTGGATAGCTGGCCAATCACAGCACACCTTGCTTTTCAGACCGATGAACTTTGTAAAAATCGACGCGTTTCAGAAAGGCGGGGCATAGAAGAGAAACAATAATGTACAGTATGTGGAAAATAATGTGCTTTTTTAACCTTAAACCGCATAAACACATTTCATTACACATTTCAAGTACATTTCCCTTAATCACTCTGTCAAAGTGCAACTGAGGTTTACTGAGAAGAAAAATATTGAATAAGTGGTGAATAAAATGGAAGGGAAAATCATTCCTAATTAAGATTTTTTTTCTTGTCAGTAATCAAGAGGGATGGATTGCTGGTCAGGCATTCTGCTTATTCGGCAAAGATTAATAGGCTCAGAGCAGGATTCCTAATTATTTTATGTAGAAATACTAGAGGTCATCAGTTAGACTCATTAGCCCCACTGGCTTGAGGCAAGAAGCCTGGTTGTAGTTTTGCATTGCTGAAGGGTGTGCTACGCAGATACACACATACATTGACTTGAATAAAATAATTGTGATGAACCACTCTATTGTGTGTTTCGAGGCGGGGGGGAAAGTGTTCTATAAAGATGTGATGTTTGTTTCCAGACAAAGGCAAAATAATCAGCCACCACAATTATAAATCTTGTCATGGAGTGATACTTATCTCGATCCATTATAGCAATGTAATTTAATTCTGTAATAAAATCTAAACAGTTTTAATTGACTCTGCTGATTAAAACAGAAACCAATATAGTGCAAAAGGGCATAACTTGTATGATAAATTCATCTTTAGCCTAATGTCTCTCAGGTTTTTGGCACAAGCTTGGTTTGATCATGGTGCTGGTTGTAGTAGTCCGTTATTTGGATGGAGTTACATATTTCATGGATGGCTTGTCATGAACCGGCAGTGCTGGAAAATGCATTATCTCCTGGAGAGATTATGACAAGGCCAATTCATAACTGTGAATTGATTTTCTTAAATGCTGGCTGCAATATGGCAGTGTATTCAGAGCATGTATTGTGGTGGTTAGCATAATCAAGGGTTTATACGTTCCTAAAATAGCAATCACTAAATATAATCAGCAAATCAGAAAGACCTCAGTATATTGAATAGAACACATTTTGCTCCAGGTAATGAGTCAGTGCGGTTTCACACAATACCGTATATTTTAATACGATATTATTATTAGAGGCAGTGGAAGAGGAGGTATATTACTAACCAGACAGTTATGATGGTTGTGGCATAGCTTATATAAAACGTCATCATGGCACCAGATAAATATTCTTAAACTGTATTCCTAAACTGTATTAAAGGAATAGTTCACCCAAAAATTTGTTGAACATTTACTCACCCTCAGTCCATCAGTTAATATCTTGTGAAGTGAAAAACTGCATGTCTGTAAGAAATGAGTTCTCTATTCATAATATTGTGTTGTCCATTGAAAAAGTTGTTTCGTCTGAATTGGGTGAAAAACACACACAGATTAAGCAACAACAAGAGCGAGCAAGTGAAACGAGGTGATGGAATTTTTTCAATGCCTGAAGCGTTATTATGAATTATAATGATTCAAACGCGAGAAGCAATGGTTTAAAATGAAAACATCTTGATGAATTTGTTTCTTATAACATGCAACTTTTCACTTCATAAGACATTAACTGCTGTACTGGAGTCATGTGGATTACTTGTGGATTATTGTGATGTGTTTTTATCAGTTGTTTAAACTCTCGTTCTGACGGCACCCATTCACTGCAGAGGAACCATTGGTGAGCAAGTGATGTAATGCTAAATTTCTCCAAATCTATTCCATCAAAGAAACAAACTAATCTACATCTTGGATGGCCTTGGAGGGTGAGTAAATTTTCATTTTTGGGTGAACTAGTCATTAAATGCAAAACTCATTGGCATGCACTGCAGTTTAAATTAACTATATGGGAGTATCACATTACTTAAAACATGGTTCAGAATAAGATTTATTTTGCCAGATATTGCCATGACTAATTAATGACATGGTCCATAAAGGGCATAAATTTGATACTACAGTAATTAAAGTTGCCTTATATACAGCTAACTAGCTGAAATCTACAGCTGACCAAATCCTGTCTTTAAGATGCCTTGAGCTCATTAAGCACCAAGAACATCTTTATTAATTGACAAGACAATTGTTTAATTAAAAACCCAGAACCCTGTCATTCTGCAAGACCGAGAGAACATTTGAGCAGTATGCTTGTGACTGGTGACTCAGAGGTTAACCGTGGCAGCTGGCAGCCGTATTGACTTCTGGGTAATTATACTTAAGTGGTGACTAGAGGAGGCAAATGGCAGTAACAGATTATCTGTTTTGAGGGGATGCATTCTTAGAATCAATAAGAGTCCATTTGTGGAAATAGGGCAATTTAGGAGAAAATACACCCGTTCTTGGTCCTAACAGAAGTCATTTGCCCCTGCTACCATACTGTAGGTCTTTAATTTTTGCCCCAAATCTCTCATAGTTAAATTAAGAAATAAAACAGAGGGATAAATAGGGAAAACAGTAGACATCAACAGATTCTCTGAATAGCAGTTTTATCTTGGTTTGTTTTCCTGTGTCTGAAAACAACATTAAAAATGAGAACGAGAAATTATTTTAATACACTACCATTCAAAATTTTGGGGTAAGATTTTTTTTAAAGAATAAATTCAGCATGGACACATTAAATTGACTAAAATTGACTGCAAAGACATTTATAATGTTACAAAAGATTTCTATTTCAAATATATGCTGCTCTTTTGAACTTTCTATTCATCGAAGAATCCTGAAAAATTGTATCAGAGTTTCCACAAATATATTAAGCATAACTGTTTTCAACTTAAAAACAATAAATGTTTCTTGAGCACCAAATCAGTATATTCTAATGATTTTGAAGGATCATGTGACACTGAAGACTGGAGTAATGGCTGTTGAAAATGCAGCTTTGCCATCACAGGTAATTTAAAATATATTAAAATAGAACACGAATGCTAATAATATTTCTGTTAATAATACTGTTTAACTGTATTTTTATCAAATAAATGCGGCCTTGGTGAGCAAAGATTTCTTTCAAAAACATTAAAAAATAAATAAAAATAGGACCCTAAACTTTTGAATGGTCTTGTATGAACATTTTAACATACACTAATTTTTATTTGCATGTTTTCATGTGTTAGCCTTCAGACATGCTGCCCTTCTGGCTCATCCAGTAATTACTGATTACATTAATTCTGGTATGAGCATCCAGTCACCAGCTGATGGCAGCCCACGGAGCCAATGCCTTTTGGGACAGGGAGGCTGTTGGGGAAGTCAATGACTTCTCTAAGTGATGAAGGAGAGCAGACTGAGATTGCAGTCCGGTCCATTCGGGTCTCAGAGGGGTCGTAAATAGATTTGCTTGTTAAAGAAGTACTTTTCCCTGGCTGATTTTACCGCACTTACACTTCCCTCAAGCCCTTCCAAATCTGGTTCTTTCCTCAATTTGCACACAAACACCCTAGAAGGTGAAAGAACAGAATAGAAGCAATTTCTTGTGACGTATATGTGAAAGAATCCTCTCAAATGCAGCCATCACTCGGCTTGCCTGATTTACAGGGCCAAATCACTTAGACTCTTACAGTCAATCAATTGCATTTACATCTATTGCGACTCGGCCAACCAGAGTCTCCCTAGGAGACAGCCATTAATTGGCTTGTGCAGCAGTATGGACCACTGATCAATCCCAATCAACCCATGTGAAGCGTTCATAATAGAGCACTAATACGTATGCAAGCCAAGCCAAACTCACACTTACAATATCCCAGAAGTGAATTATGGCAAAAGATGATACGGGTCAATTATCAGTTGGGTTGGATATACGAGTTATTGGAGATGGAAGTATATGCGTATAGATTTGAACACAGAGACTCTTAAATGGATCCCAGGCACTCCCTCTCTTTAATGTTCCCTTAATCTCACATCACCAAACCGTAGGCTTTAATCCAATCAGCAAAGAGCTTGTTCTCATTTACCCAGAAGGCTTGAGGGGCTCATCATACATCTGTGGTGGGGTGAGCCATGATGGGATGGTCTCTTTCACCCTACATGTCATTTTTCACAGCTTGAGTTTCCCTTTTGTCCTCTTTAGAGACATCCATTCGAAGGAACCTAGAAGGAAAGATGATGAAATAAGTCAATACCAGCTATCAATGGATTTTTCTTTAGGACACTAAAGCAATCTACATTTTATGATTGCTCAGAAATAATCCACTCATAGGATTATTAATTCAATTAAAATCAAGCTTATTTTTAGGTACAATAATGCTCAGTGGAACCAAATATGCTCTGAGACTTAACAACCCATTGGCACATCATTTTAACTAGCTTGTACTCTTGACAATAAGAGTACATGCTAATGAGGAAAAAGTTCATAGGTCAGGTCATCCTAAAGTGGCACAAATGAACAGTACAAGTGTTTTATTGAAACATTCGGCTGCTAGTCAGATTTCCAATAGAGTTCCAACTCACCAACGTCTCAAAAATGTGTCAGTGTATCAGGATGGGGTCTCAGAATGGTAAAAGTGTCACATAAAACGTGAATACATTAGAAGCCAATCTCTTAAAAAAGGTTGCAGCATCTGTTGACACAAAGCAATAACATTAGAACCCTTTGGATCCACCTCCTTTCGCAGGAAAGCACAGTTCATTCCTTTAATGTGAACCATTCATGCCCTAAACCTGATGCCGCTGATTACTTCTGGGCAATTAAGTGCACTGATAGAATGAACTCGGTGTGACTTTGATGCCTGATCTGAAAAGAAGACAAGACAGAAAAGGGGAGAAACAGTGAGAAGCAGATGATGAGAGCGGAGAGTTATGTGATGTTCTGGCAGAGCTTGCAGACTGGGCCCATTGTCCTGGCTTGCAAAATCAGCACTACCCCATTCCTCTGGCCCAGTTAAGACGTTCTTTCTGCAAGCTGGCCGGTAGTGCACTCAGCTTCCTCGTTTTTCGTGATTGCCTGACATTTCTTTTCTCTTCTCTGCTGCTGGTGCTTCCTGCCTGATCTTCTTAATACCTCTGCTGACAGGGTCCTAGTAATAACGAAGCTGCCTTTTTATTGACAATGTGCCACAGAATATCTCGGTGTCGTTATCGAACACTCAAGGAACAGAATGGCATTTTCAGTGGGGAATAAGTAATCGATAGGGAACAGCAAATTAAGTAATAGCATTTTTGCGTTGATGCATATTACAGCTCAGTTAACAGCCTTCGGATCGGCAAGGCTCCGCGCTGCAGGATGAACGGATCAATCCATGCACAGAGCTGACGTCTCGCTTTGACAACATAATTAGTTATCATACAGAGAAACGTGTTTGAGGACAATATGAAAACCTCCCTTGGATATTCAGCTCATGAATCAGAACCATGAAGAGGCAGTCAGGGAAACCATGTGATCCTCTATGAGGAAAACAGCTTTTTAAAAGTAGAGAGATGAATAACTGAAATGAAGGGTGTCAGCTGAGAAGAGATGATTTTGTTAATGGGAGGTCTGACAGGAAACAGGATACATCTGTTTATGTATTCACATGATTTTGCTGTCAATCCTAATTCACTTTGTTTTGTTTCTAAATAGGTAATTATATTATTTTATAGTAAATAAACTGGAATCCTTGATTCTGATTGTTCAGCTGAAGCATTCTGTGGTCAAATATTTTTTTGTATAATTATTTCTAAACTGTATTTTTACAATAGTTCTAAGTCATTTCTTGTGGCCTTTATCTTTTCACATATTAAAATAATTTCAAATCAGTATTTATGGCTTTATTTATTTGGTCAATAGCTGTGCAATAAGCAGGATGAAGTACAATCAGATGGTCAATATTGCAAAATAAACCCCAACAGGGTCATCAAGACTCAATGCAAAGACCATCTAGTGATCTGATGAATATGCATTATCCTTTTCATGAAACGTAATTACCTTCACTTGTATAAATGTGGTATTGTTATGAAAGTGGTTGACCCACCAGTACTCAAGAATTAGATCAAACCTTACATCAGGATCACTCGAGACAACTGAGGTCCCAGGGTACTTGGAAGGTTTTCAGTTAAATTTGGCTTGTTGAACCTATAAACAGAAAAAAAAATTAAAATTATTTTAAAATAAAAATGCCACTTGTCGAAAATGTCTAAAAGGTTGCCTATATACCATGGGTCATAAATGAAACTGACACAAATCCATCTGCTTATACTGCAGCATGACTGTATTATATTGACAAATTTGACATACGATCTCCAAGTCTGCATATTATCAGTTTTGTTTCCACCTTTATGAACCGAGACATAATAATTCGGCTGCGTCTTTTTGGTTCTCTAAATTGGATACATATAATTCAAGCCAAGGGTGTTTTCACCTCAGCCA
Organism: Sinocyclocheilus rhinocerous; assembly: GCF_001515625.1. NCBI lineage: Eukaryota > Metazoa > Chordata > Actinopteri > Cypriniformes > Cyprinidae > Sinocyclocheilus > Sinocyclocheilus rhinocerous. The sequence continues at coordinate 1,513,596 of NW_015657969.1, read as the reverse complement.
TTGACCCAATCACGCTTAAATCATTTTATACACTAAAACTGTGACCTGCCCCATCATCCACCTTATAACTGGAGCCTGAGGCGTGTGTTGCACTTAATAAAGGAGGTGATGAACATCTGCGCCCTGTTCGATCACCTGCAGTACAGTACAGCCCAGCCAGCCAGCCACGCGTGAGGGAAGCATCACTGCCATACAGAAGTGGAGCAGCCGCGCGCTCGAGAGTGGAGGCGCGTCACTCTATCTCTCCAGATTCAGAGGCGCTTTTCAGAGTGTCAGACCAGCTCGGTGGAAATTATGTCTTTGAACACTATGAAGAAGAGACCATTCGAATAAACGTTAAATAAGGCCCCTGACTGGAACAAGTCTGTTTGAAGTTCACTCCATTATCTAAAAACAGCCATAAAAATGAGCACTTCTGTTCTACAGAAACTGGTATGCTGATGAACCATCCTGTGGAGGAGAAGCTTGCGTGGTCATGTATCACCAGCCTACAGCTCTCGCTGGGCCTGGTGGGCCATATCTTTACCAGTGGAATGATGACAGGTGCAATATGAAGCACAATTTCATCTGCAAGTATGAACCAGGTAGGTGATTTGCACTGTGAACTTTTTGAGTCAAAAGTTACTTGATTAACCTGAATTCACCCTACTAAAGTGGTTTAGCTTACAATGTTTGTTATGTTGTTCTGAGCAGAAAGTTACCTGGTAAAAGTGCAGAGCGACACGCCTGGAGGGCCTGATGTTGGTAAGCAGCCAGGTGTCAAATCCGTCATCATTTGACTTAAAGAGTTACAGATGTGTTGACACTAATCTGTTAATGTGCCCTTCAGATCTTTCCTCAGAAGAACAAGAGGAGAGGAGAACATCTCCTGTCGACCAGGATGAGAACCCCCAACTTGTAATGCCAGGGCACTCAAGTAACAGTCGATTTTAAATTCTTAAAGGAATATTCAGAGTTAAGCTCAATCAACAGCATTTGTGCCATAATGTTGATTATCACAAAAAACAATTTTGACTTGTTCTCCCTTTACTTTAAAAAAGCAACAATCTGGCTTACTATAAAATGGAAGTGAACGAACCCAGTCTGTAAATGTTAAAATACTCACTTTTATCAATAGAAGGCTTAAACTATATGCAAGTCAGATGTTAGATTTTAGAAAAATGCTTACTAACCTTTTATGTGTAAAGTTACATCTGGTTTTAGACATTCATTGCCATGACAACAGAATGCCATAAACACTAAACCCTAACATAACGGTAAAAATAATTAATTAAATAGCTCTATAGAACAAAAATATGTTTTAACAGTGCAGTACTGTTCAAAAGTTTGGCGTCAGTAAGATTGTTTTAAAGAATTAATATTTCTATTTTTTTATTTACATTTTTAAACTATATCAAAATACAAAACAGTAATGTTAAATTGTAATAATATTTCACAATGTTACTATTTTTTTACTGTATTTTTGATTAAATAAACACTACAATGGTTAGCATAAGAGACTTTCAAAAACAAAAAAATTTACAAATTCCAGACTTTTGAATAGTTACTTTTTGCAAGTACTTTTATAAAAGTATAAGCATCATGTTTTTAAATTTCTGCTTTTAAATCCTCTAAAAAATTGCCCCATTCACTTCTATTGCCTCACTGTAACCCTTGATTTTTCAGAAAAAAAGAGGTGAGTGAAAATAGTATTTTTGCAGTAGCCAACATTAAACCACAAATGCTGTCAATTGAGTTATTGAACCCAGAATTCAACTCAAAATAAATGCCTGTATGGGATTGGAAGTCAAAGTGTGTTTTTTTCTTTCCCAGGTATGCTGCTAATCTATGTGATTATCCCTACCATCCCTTTCCTCTTGCTGATCCTGGTAGCTTCAGGAACGTGCTGTTTCCAGATGTTGAGCAAGAGGTGAGCCATTAGGATCAAATCACTGTAAACGCTGTCAGACTAATGCTAATGTGCTGTCCTATTATGCACAGTATCATCCAAATACTGCGTCACATCAGGAAGTCAGTGTCTCACTAACAACCTTTGTGTCTTGATTAATAAGGATTTCGGCTCACTAGCCGAGATCTGACACCATCCTCTGTTTTTCTCGCTAACCCAGAAGTTTTACTGTGATTAATTAGATTCAGCTGTTTATAACTGAGCCCGGCAAAACAGCTTAGCCCGTACTAATCACCATCAACACACTTATTATAGTGTGCATTTATCATATTTGTAGGGGGGAGGGGTTTGCCTGCCACATTACGTCACACTGCATTGGAGACAGAGTCCAACTTGACTTCTATTCCCATCAATATCCCGTTTTGCAGGGAATTGCTGAAGCAAGCTGTTCCCATCCTCTGTTCTCACCCCGCAACATAGAGCACAAAACAGTTAATCTCAGCCCATGCTTGGCAAGACATTATATAGTGGCTTATTTGTGTAATTTATTATGTTTATATGGCTGACGCTCCCACAGAGTGATGTCTTTTTAACATATTTCCAATCACTGTGGCAGATGAGGGGATCCTGAGACAATACATTTAATCACTGGCAATGACTGAGTGCGCTCCATTCAGTAAAAGGCTTCCTGGAGCGAGTTCAAAGCTTTTGGAAAAACGTCTTAAGTCCTTAACAGATGATGCTTCTCTGTTTTACGATGTTTGCTTCTGGTTCTCATGATTAAATACTATCATAAGACCAGGATGAGTCACGTAACAGCTGCTTAGCATTCGGTCTGCTTATTGTGTATACCTTTAAATGCACTGTCTTCCATGCATTGTGCTATAAAACCTTCCCAGTAAAACTCAACAACAAATTATGTAAATGACAAAGGCGACATGGAGATTCATGTGGGGAAATTGGCCTGTTTCACAATGCACACACAAGCAATACATATGTCTGTGCCCATATCAAGAGATTATAATATAAAAGTATAACACATCTACCCATAGAGGGTGCATATTAGGGTGCATATTTTCATTAAAGAAATGAAAATTTTGTCATCAACTCAACATCATATCATTCCAAAACTGTATTAGTTTCTTTTTTTATTAATTAATTAAATAGAATTAATGAACAATTACATTTATTAAATTATTAATACATTAAAAAAATTTTAACAGTAAACCACGGACCAAAACGAACGTTAACCAATCAACTCTCTGGATCTCCAAGACGCCAAAGATAGACAGTGGCATGGAAGTTTAAAGAATCATCTCTACGATTCAAACAGCTCCCTTTTTTCTGGCTTTGTCTTCTATGTTGCTTGATCAGCAACATTCTCGCCCGGTGGTTAGTTTAGTGTGTGATTTAATATACTAGCTAAAATGTGCAGCACCGGCAGAGCAGTTACACACATATCGCATTTCTGTACATATGTTGTGCTCTCACAAATTACTGAAGTCTATGAGTTTTCCGTTCACTCCCATGACCTTCGTCTCCATTTCATGTTTCTAGTCAGATAGTCTGACCTGAATCTACTGCTGCTTATGGAGGGTGAATACTAATTGGCACCAAACACAGTGAGCAATTAAATTACTGTAATTAAAGCAAGTACAAGTGGGAACCACATAAAAAGAGGAATTAAGACATAGGCGGAGCGTGGCCACGGGGACTTGGGGCAAAAATGCCACTAAATTGGACAAAAATGACTACTTACGCAAACGTTGATCACACTACAAACAATACAAAACTGCTATAAGAAACAGAAAATATTAATTAATTGTTTACCTGGGTCTTCAGTCTATGATTAGCTCACCTCACCTCTTATCTGACAATTCTTCAGGTTTGAGTCGTTCGTTCAACACGTGACAGCCCCATAAACTTAACCTATGCAGTCTGAGCCGGAAAGAGAATTGATTGGTTCATCTCTCGAGTCTTCGGGTTTGAGTCATTCGTTCATCACGTGACAACCCCATAAATTTACCCTATGCAGTCTGAGCCGGAAAGAGAATTGATTAGTTCATCTCTCGAGTC
>NW_015657969.1:1497628-1509444 GCF_001515625.1 Sinocyclocheilus rhinocerous | reverse complement strand
AGTACAGAACCTATAGGATGTTGCGCATGCGCGACTGAACGAATCACTCCCCGAGACGACTCGTTCTTCCCAAGTCACATTAAAGATTCGTTCAAAATGAACGAATCGTTCAAGAACGACTCAGCACTATTTAATACATTTGGCTGCTTTTAGCCTTACCCTGGAGTTGGTTCACCCTCCGCCTATGAATTAAGAGTTCCTTCTGACAGCAAATAGGGTCACACAAACTGAAGCTAGTGACACAGTAAAGAAATGAAACACTAAAAGAGCATAAAAAGATGGCCTCAAAAGGTTTTTGGAGAATTAGAGTAATTTGTGTCTCATTCAAGAAATGAGAGGCCTATTTAATCTCAAACATTTCTCATGTATTGCCAATGATGGTTCACGTGCGTACAATTGATTATTTAGTAGCATAGGATTTATTTTGAAACATATGCGATCATTCTTTAAATGACCAGAATCATTGGCTAATATAGTGACTGTTCTGCTCTGCAGCTTATGAGGATGTTGTCATAAAGAAAAAAAGATGAATTCGTGAAAAATTTTTACATATTTTTTGTATGATGTGACTGCGAAGCTGATTTAAGCTGCCACTGTTATATATGCAGTTTTTTGCATGTGAATATCATCTTTTATAGTACTGCATATAGAAAATATCAATGCTAAAAAGTATTAAACTGGTTTGCATCATAGTAATATTGTATCAGATACCGAAATTAGTCAGTTAGACATCTGGTTGTACAGGAAGATGTGTTTCTGTGAGAGTGGGTAATATCATGTGTTTGAATTTAAAATGTGCTGTTAATACTTTTTTATATTTTTGAGACAGGAATTAGACTTGTACAAATGGATTAAAAATATTTAATTGTGAAGATGTTTTAGTATGTTTTTATGGCTCTATAATCATCCCATTTCTTTGTAGCACCACATAAATGCTTAATCACAAACAAAAACAAGAATTCAAAAGTCTTTTGAGTTACTGGATTTATTTTGAAATCTGTTTTGTGATTCATCACGGACCAAAAAGCTGTATGTAGGTTCTAATCGCTAAACAACTCTCAGTGTGATTAGCAGATATTGAATATGAACAGTATTATCTTGTATTCACATACAAAGAATTAACATATTTATCTCTGCTCCTCAAACACGTTTGCAAGTTTCTTTTGCAAGAAAAAATACCTTACACACACAGATCAAAGCTCATTCCTACATATGTCCTACTGGCAATTACACCATTTGTATTTGTTTATGAGAAACATGGTTGTGGCCATGAATTTAAATAGACACGAGATCAGAAAGCTTTCAGGGGGTCCAGCTGGCAGGCAGAGTTGGAGCCAGACATAAGACAAATGAACTGGACCGCATTAACACCGAAAGATGTGGTACTTTGTATGCGATTTACCCTGGCCTACAATTAGTGACAGCATAGTCTTTAAAGCACACTGCTGATTACGGAGTCAATTAAACTAATCAGTCCTCTGCTTCGACAGGAGAACTCACGTCACACACTCAGGATCTGGTAATTATAGATATGACTGTAATCACTACTCTGGAGGCACAGGGTAGTATTAAAGAAGCAAACCCTTTCCCATCTGGAGAGGGGGGTGATTTTAGCCTATTATAGATACACAACACAAGCATCTCATTCTCCACCCGACCAAGATCCAAACAGCTCTTCATCGCTCTATTAGAACTGGAATATGGCTAGTTAGTGATGGAAATGGGGAGGTTCACCCTCACCCCATCCCGCAAGCTGGAAATCAGCTGTCTTCTAAATGTCAAAGACATCAAATACTAATAAATGGCGTTATGGCATGAAAATCAGTATATATAATTGCACTAAGGTGGGGTTTTAAAATGATGGATGGACTTCATTAATCAATTTAATGTTAAAGAGTGTAAAAATGCTGTGGTAAAACAAACACAAAATGCTTACTATATGTGACCCTGGACCACAAAAGCAGTCTTAAGTCGCTGGGGTATATTTGTAGCAATAGCCAAAAATACATTGTATGGGTCAAAATTATCGATTTTTCTTTTATGCCAAAAATCATTAAGATATTAAGTAAAGATCATGTTCCATGAAGATATTTTGTAAATTTCCTACTGTAAATATATTAAAACTTAATTTTTGATTAGTAATATTCATTGCTAAGAACTTCATTTGGACAATTTTAAAGGCGATTTTCTCAATATTTAGATTTTTCTGCACCCTCAGATTCCAGATTTTCAAATAGTTGTATCTCGGCCAAATATTGTCCTATCCTAACAAACCGTACATCAGTGGAAAGTGTATTTTTTCAGCTTTCAGATGATGTATAAATCTCAATAAAAAAAAAAGACCCTTATGACTGGTTTTGTGGTCACATATGTGGATCCAAATAAAACAAGCATTCTTTGGGCATGCTTTTTAATGTTAGATCATGTTCCATGAAGATATTTTGTAAATTTCCTACTGTAAATATATCAAAACTTAATTTTTGATTAGTAATATGCATTGCTAAGAACTTCATTTGGACAACTTTAAAGGCGATTTTCTCAATATTTAGATTTTTCTGCACCCTCAGATTCCAGATTTTCAAATAGTTGTATCTCGGCCAAATATTGTCCTATCCTAACAAACCGTACATCAGTGGAAAGTGTATTTTTTCAGCTTTCAGATGATGTATAAATCTCAATTTCGAAAAAGTGACCCTTATGACTGGTTTTGTGGTCCATGGTCACATATACTGTGGAAATACTGTGATAAATTAAACCTTGAATTTTGCTGTAAAATACTGCTCAATTTAGTTTTTGGAAGTGAAAAGCAAGTCATCTTAGTTTATGGTTAAAAACGTTCTTAGATTTTTCTATTTAGTTACATACATTATGGGTTTATGTTACATCTTACAGTATGTTGCTAAATTACCGGTAATATTAATATTGTATTATAAAGTGTTGTGTGTTACCATAATGGTTTTGTATTTGTGTGCATGACACTTGCATTACAAATTATATTCTCAGCATAACAGTGAGTGATATTCTCAGCCTAACAATATTTAGTACACTGTAAAAATGATTTTTCATTGTAGATAAAACAGATTATCGGAGTACCTTTTACAAGAAATTAGCCTAATATTTTAGTCTTTTTACTTCAAAATTTCACATTTAATTCAATGTGTTACTTATGTTTCTTTGTAATTATTTGTGCAATTTACTAGCAATTTCTGAGTGAAAATTGTTTCAACACAAATTTAGAGTTTTTGGAAGTGAAAAATAACATATCACCCTAGTTTACAGTGAAAAACCATAAGCTTTTTCTTATTCCTTAGGGTTTCTACAGGGCTTTCTCAATTTGTTTCTTGGTAGTTTTATAAAGGTACAAAATTTGTAAGGTATATAAATATTATATCAGTTAGTGAAATAGGCTATATGTTGTTTTTAACCATAAATTTTGTCTCAGTTCAATCTGTAAAACCCAAAATTCTACTGAATTTTTTTAAGTTCTGGCAAATACAGCTGCTATTTTTCGACCATGAATTTCAGCGATTTTTTTTTAAACAGTGATATGTATGTGTCCACAATTCATACAGTTTTATTTAATTCACCTGAAATTGGATGTAGGAGACATAAATCAGCGTAGACATTGAGGGAGACGTGTCCAATATTCAGAGTACTGTTCAATCAGTATGGGTTTTCAATTACAGATTATTCCATTTTTAATAAAAGCAATTTAAATAAAAGCCCACCGCTACTATCTAGTATCAAACAAACTACCTGTCACAATTTGCTGCTGCATAAGCTTTAGCCAAAAGTGAGATTGTAAAGCACTGCAAAGCACAAATTATTAACAATTTGGGAAGGAGTTTTAATTGACATCTCAAGATCAAGGTTACAAATGTTAATAATGACAATGTCTTTTAGTTTTTAAAAGTCATATCAACCAAGAGTTTAAATGCATTAGCACATAATCTGAGGGCATTATAGCTAATTAAAGCTCCTGCAGGCAATCAAGGCCTTATTAGCGCTCCTCACAACCTTTCACCCAGCGTGACATCTTACGCCCATTACAGTAACTATCCCAGCTGTCCCTGCAGACACAAAGATCAATGTTAGCATTATGTCAAAAATGCACATGCATGTCAGATCAATACATTTAGATATAATGCAATGATAGACAGAGCTTGAGGCCGAATCTCTAAAGGGACGAGCAAACTTTGCTAATGTGACAAATAAGCTTTGTCAGTTGTGCCCAAGGATATATGCAATGAATACTTGCCATGATTTCAGTCCTTCGGTTTTCACAATGAGCTTTGCACATTCAACTGAAGCTTTCAGGTCATCCTTAAGCAAATCTATCAGATGGGAAACATAAAAAAAAAAAATAAAAAAAAGGGTTATAGAAAAGTTTAAAAGCATAGATATAGTGGGATCAAAAAGTCTATTTTTCTTTTTTTAAAATTTTTCCCCCATTATAAACTATATTCTCAGCATAACACTTGTGAAAAGTTGATTTTTCAAAGTTGTAAACAAAGATTACAGAGTACTTTTTACAAAATATTTCAGTCTTTCTACTTCAAAATATCATTAATTCAATGTGTTACTTGATGTTTCTTTTAATTATTTGTGAAATTTGCTAGCAATTTCTCAGATAAATTTGTTTCTACACCATTAAAAAAAAAAAGAACATCTGAAACAAACATTTATACAATAACATTTCTTTTTATTTCATTTTTTAATTCTAAAACTTAAATGTACAGTTATAAATACAGTTTTGAATCACAGATTTTTAGACCCCACCGTATGTTTTACAAAATTAAAGACGGCAACATCTAAATAATTTTGTCCATTTTTAACTACTAGTATACTTGAACAGTGTTCAATATGTTTTGTCACATGAAATCCATTTAAAGGAATAAAGTACCTGAACAGGGTATTTTGCACGTGTTCTTTCCACCTGGAGTGCCGTCATCGCACCATTTAAAACTGTTTATCTGGAAGATTCCATAGTCTTTCCCGGTATCAGCCGAACGCACTCTTTCGGTCTTAAACCTGCTTTCCCAGTAGGCCGTGCACACATCTGTTGAAATTCAAAAGTTCAAATCCAAAAGAAATTTAAAAAAATATTATGACCAGTTTTACAATACTTTGCATGTTTACTGAGAACTTTTTAAATGGATCCAGCTAATTAATACATATATATCAGGCATGTCAAACATTGCATGTTTGTAGTGAAAATGCAAATAACATAGTACCCACAGTTGCCAATTGAGAATCCCTCAAAGCCATCAAGTCCCTCTTGCTTGAAGATACGGACAACATCACAGCGATCCAGCGTGCGGCTCTCACACAAGCACAGCCACATCAGACACAAGACAGCAATAGCCACCCTCATATCTGCAGTGCTACTCAGAAAATCAGTGTCAATATCTGCTATCTGAAGAGGAGTTCAGATGGAGGGTGGAAGCTGTAGAGTGGGATTATTTATAAGTGAATTTTTTGTTTCGCAACCAATTTTTCACAAGTGCATATAGTTTGCAGTTGCTTCAGATATGGCTGCTGAAGCAATAACTGACTTTGGGCTGTTCTATTTTTACTTCTAGAGCCAAAAAATATATTTTTTACGTGCAGAGGAACTGGAAAAGATTTAGATCAAGACAACAGTGAACATATGACAAAATAGGCAATACTGTGTAAACCAAGTCATAATGTAGCTAATAAGAGCAGCAAATAAAAACATTAAAAAACAAAACATGAAATATACAGTATATTGCTTTTTATTCAGAAATTTCCATATAGGTTGTAATATGCCTTAAAAAACTAATCTTAAACCTTTGGCCAAACTATGCTTTTGGTGAAAAAAGTTACAAGTGTTTTTATCCGTCATCCAAACAGCCTGAAATGACTTGAGGAAAGATGCGGACATGGTTACAATGTGGAAAACTGTTGTGAAAGAACGGCTCCTTAATGCAACCTAATGTGCAATTAACTGATAATATTTGCAAAGGAAATGGAGAAGATGAGAATGTGTCAACACACAGCTCAAACGGCAGGCGTGCATAACCACAAACAGCCCTCAGAAGGAAAGACCTGCTGCTTGCTTCTTATTACTTATCATATTGCAACTACACTTTTCATATGCATACTTCATTGTAAAATGCTGGCAAAAGTGTATCAAAAGTGTCAAAAATATAATTTGGTCATAAATGAACAACTCTGATCTGACATCAGCTGTAAGTAAAATGATTCAGTCAAAACGGCCATATTTAAACAGCACATATATCTAAGGTAACGTGAAACTCAAGTTAACATTGTAAACTGGTATGTTTGTGTGCTTATGCATGACCTTAAACAAATATTTCAGTTTTAACTAAGCGGCAAAATGCTAAAAATATTATTGTAATAAATTAATAAACATATTACTATATTATAATTACATTATCAAATTAAATGAATTATAAAAATATACGAAGGAAAATAAATTAATAGACAATAAAAGCAAATAATTTATTTACAATTTGCTAGAATATTTCAAAATCTGTTTGTGTTCCACTTGTCACTTATTTATTTAACTCTTTATTCAGTATAATCGGTCCAAAACCTTCATTAATTAATGTGTGAATAAACTGTGCTTTAGGGAACTTAATTTATGTTGTGAAATGAATATCTTAAATATTTGGTCAACAAAAAAATGAGTAAATGATAACAAAATAATTGGATGTGAGAGCAGGTCCCGTCTCATTGACTAAAGAGCGGCCCCTGCTGGAGGAGAGTGGAAGGAGCGTCAAAGTTCACAGCTTGTCCCTTATTCAAAACCAGCACTCTGAAGGAGTAACAACAGGTCATAAATACCTTATTGGCATACTTGACATTTAATGACAGGATGAGTCACTTGTTATATAAAGGATTGTTGCTCCTGACCTGTCAGTTTGCATGACAGTGAGCGGGTTCTGAGTGAGCCACAGTACAGTGCAGTCTTTAAACTCTGTGTGGATCAACTGTTGGACCAGGTCCTCTGATTCTAGGTCCACACAAGGAAGGGCCTCTTCCACAAGCAGGATTCTGACCCTTGCAAGCAGGGCTCTGGCCAAACAGAGCAGCCTCCTCTGGCCAAAACTTACACAGCACAAAAACAAAAATATTTAACCCATAACAACCACTTGTTTGTTGTGCCAGTACATAAAGGTTGCCATAGAGAAAAATATATTGGTTTCATGAGGCAATAAACCAGAGCCACGGTCCAGATCTGGACTCATGATTGGTTCCAGCCAGAATGTGAATCATTTCACGCTGCAGTTCGTTCTACACGCAAATTAAGCATTGCTTTATTGTACTTGTGGGAAACAATGAATTCGCTCAAATATTTGCGTTTGTCCGATCTGCAAAATGCACTTAATAAAACGTTTTAATAAGATTTTTAATAATCAAATGAGAAACTTGTAATCTTTGTGATTCTGTTTTTTGAATGTACTAAATGTTTTATTTTATTTGTTTTGATTTGTTTAAAAATAATATATAATTTTTTTTTTTTTAAATATACTTTTATTTACTTATTTCTTAATTGACCAGGACTTGAATCAGATGATTTTGAACAAAATAAGCAGCCTTAATATCAAATTGTGAGAAACAATGAATCAGCTCAATTTGTCCAGTCTGCAAATTTCAATTAATTGCACTTGATTTTTATAATCAAATAAGTAACTTCTTGTAATCTAACAGGTTTTTCAGTTATTTGTGATCCTATTTTTTGAACATATTAAATGTTTAATTTATTTTAATTTAATTTTTTATTTATTTATATAAGATAAATAAAATAATATCAAATATTTAATATATTTATTTATTCGTTTGTATGTTTTATTTGAAAACTTTTCATTTATTTTATATGCTTATCGACCAGGACATGACCCAGGATAGACCCGACTTTATACAGGAAAAAGCTCCCATCTTGGATACTGGGGCTTTATTATTTCTTACTTTTACAACATATTATGGTACCCAACTTGAAATTTTATAGAAAATTAATGTACATTTGAAAAAAATTTAATAAAATAGACAGCTAAGATAGACAAATAGACCTGAGTTGAATATCTCTGCAATACGCTAATATATTTTCTACATTATCCATTTGTATAACTGTATGAAGATCAACTATATTCTGGAACGATGTAATACTTTGAATATTATAAAAACATGTAAAATTGGCCCATGGCATCCAAAGATTTGATTCCCACACACCTGAAAGCGAGGGAGGTCCTCTGTACAGGGTGCAGCAGCTGAGCAGGCAATAGTCAAACACGCTCCTTCAGATGGCAGAGCTCCAGAGCCAACCACATCTGTGCATCAGTATACTGGGAGAGCAGGTCCAGGTTAGTCCTCGGGACCAGAGAACAGTACGGGAACCTGTAACACATGGGACACCATAACTCATTAGTGAATACAATACCTGGATAATGCTTGTTACTGGCGGAGCATGGGTAAAGCTAGGTTTAGATTACACACAATATTATAGAACATTCCATCTACCACACCCAGTGAAATAGTTCTGTTAGCTGTCAACACTCCTTCGCCTCCAGTCTTTGATCGGTTTAGCTGTGGCTGGATCAAGCTAGTTCGATATCATTCTCTTGTATGCAAATATTGATCAGCTAACCTGAGAAATGATTTGTAGACGACTACGAAGGTCATGTAGACCCATGCGGGCAATGTTTACATCGTCAATCAGTACAGCACCGCTCCTGGCCTCCACTGACCGGAACAGACAGCTAACCAAACCATCAGTGCCTGTCTTCTCCCTGCTTATGACCCCAATCTATACACATGCAAACAAACAAAAACCTCCCTGAGATTTACATTTTGTTAGTTAATGTTAACTAATGTAGTTAACTAATGTTAACAACTGGAACTTTATTGTTACCTATTTATTTATTATGAGTATGTAAATCTTAGGTTTAGCAATAAATAAATAACAATGAAATTAAATAGTAATTAATTTACTTATTTATTATCAGTATGGAAATCTAAATAAATAAACTATTCAAAGTACCTTTTCCCCTTTTAGAATGGTGAGATTAATTCCTCTAAGAGCTAGTGTGCAGTTAGAGGAGGCTTCAGACTCAAAGCTCCTGAACTTCACTTCTCCATGCTGGGGCCAGTCATAGGGTGGTCTGTAGGTGACGCTCCATGCTGCCTAAGGTAAAAAGGGCCAGATGGCTCAGTCCAATTCCATGGAAAGGAAATGACATCCAGTGACACTCAGAGGTGACCATGTAGGGAAAGATGTTTGGGTGGGGTGGGGTGGGGGTGGGAAGCACAAAGGAAGGAGAATTTAGATGTTATCCTGTACCTCCTTCTCCACTTTGGCAAATCCACAAAGGTTTTGCATGCTCAGCATGTCCATGTTGATATCAGAGGCAGCCTGAGGGTGACGGTGAAGAGCTTCTTTAATCTGTAATAAAATGTTTTCATAATCTTAATTAATTAAACAAAACTCAGGTTAGGTATCAGAACAGTTGAATTTACATTGAAGGCACAGATCAATGCCAGAGCCACAAGCCCTGAGTCTGGTTTAGCCTCCAGCAGAATCAGACTGATCAGGAACAGCACAATCCCAGCGATGGCATCTAAACTCAATGCAACCCAACTGCACACAGAAATGTTGCTTTTGGTCATAAATAACATGCTGTATATGTTGCAATAAATGTGACATGTTTATTTGGCATGTTTAGTAGATGTTTACAGTGTATATTTAAAACATTTTAAAATACAAAAATATGTACAATTATTTTTATTGGCTTGAAAATACAAGAAATCTCAGTCAAAAACAGTTGCAAAAGCTATATTATAATCAGTCACAGATGTGTATTACACTCGAATGGCGCCCCCTAGTGTACTGTACTGTACCTACAGAGCACTTACAAGGCTAAATCTCTTATCCTGTTTTCAGCAACCAACCTTTTTTGCTTCCATTTGTGTACAAACCGACACAAATCAGCCTATAATAAAGACATTTAATAAACATTAAAAATAATAAATAAAAATATAGACACTTAAAGACAAATTGCAAAACAGTTGCAATATATATATATATATATAATATATATATATATATATATATATATATGTATACACACACACACACACCAGTAACAATTGTGTTCTTTTTTTTTTTAATTCAGCTGATTTATTAGCTAAAAGAAGTTGGCAGAAAAAATATACACAAACGTGTAACTTGGGAGTTATGTTTTTGAAATGAGACCATAGAAATTAGTTAATCAATCATTAAATTCATAATATTAATCATATAAATGTTGATGAACTAGATGATTTAATTCAATGTTCATGATTTTTGTCAATTATAATTTTTTTATTTTATTTTTTTAAATCAGCTAATTCGCTACTAGTGGACTCAGAATCCTTCACAGACTACGAGCACAAACAAAATATAAATAAAAACCTATTTTAACCTTTCTGTGTTGATTTTGTTGTACTTGACCAGCAGGTTTTGATTGAAGGCTTGGAGGCAGTGTGTCAGACACACCTTCCTGTGTTTTGGCCCAGAAAGAGGAGCTTCAACACACTGTCGCACACTCCAAAGAAGTAACTGAAACATCAAGGTTTGCCTCCATGTGTCTGATTTGACTGCAGGCTGAAGAAAAATGTGACTGAAAGAAGAAAAATAAATGTTAACTGTATAATAACCATTTGTAAATACGTCTTGATGTTAGATGGTGATTTGCTTATGTACAGACCTTCAGGTCACATATTCTGGGGAAATTATACCTGAATATGGAGGAAGAGGATTATGAGCGGGCAGACAGCCAGGCTGAAAGCCGGCCTGATGAAGCTGATCAAAGTGATGGTGCTCAGTATGTCCAAAAGACTCCTCAACCAGCTGTGCAAATGTTTGGGCAGCTTTTCATCAACCATCTGCATATCCTAAGCCAACATAAGATCACAGTGCGACATGTTTGGTTTTGTTAAAATGGGATTTAGGAAGATCTATCTTGGTTTTCCATCATATTTGCTTGTATCTGTTACATAATACATTATATGCTTCCTCAAAGGCACATCAGTGATGACCTTCTACTTGCGAAAATCAAACAGTTCAGTTCAGTTGTTTCTGAGCTCTGCTCCACACCGCCTCCTGGAGGACGACACTCACCCGAGTGAATGCTTGCAGTAGCCTTGTTGTGTTTGTCTTTGCTTCTCAATTACACAATCATTTGACTGTTAACAACCTTTTTGAGCCATACCAGTCTGGGTTTTGGAAACTGCACAGTACTGAGACAGCCTTGGTCAAAGTTACTAATGACTTGTTATTAGTATCTGATGCTGGATCTGTGTCGATCCTTATCCTTCTGGACCTAAGTGCAGCTTTTGATACCGTCGACCATACGGTATTACTTAGTCGACTTGAATTGGTCTTTGGGGTGACGGAGATTGCTCTGGATTGGTTCAGATCCTATTTAACTGATCGTAGTCATTTTGTTTTTATGGATGGTCACAGATCAGAGGTCGGTCCTGTTAGTACTGGTGTCCCTCAGGGCTCATTACTTGGTCCCTTGCTTTTCAGCATCTATATTTTTCCTCTTGGTCAGTTGTTAAAAGATCTCTCAAACTCTACTACCATTTTTACGCTGAAAATACACAGATTTACATCCACTCAAATCCGGGTCAAGACGTGAATATTTCCCATCTCTCACACTGTGTATCTGAGATTAAGTTGTGGATGTCTGACAATTTCTTGTGTTTGAATAGTTCCAAAACAGACGTTATGCTTCTTGGCTCTCCCCATAAATTGCGTAATGCTGGATCTTTAGCTTTGTCTGTTGACG
>NW_015657969.1:1467434-1497280 GCF_001515625.1 Sinocyclocheilus rhinocerous | reverse complement strand
GAGATTGCTCTGGATTGGTTCAGATCCTATTTAACTGATCGTAGTCATTTTGTTTTTATGGATGGTCACAGATCAGAGGTCGGTCCTGTTAGTACTGGTGTCCCTCAGGGCTCATTACTTGGTCCCTGGCTTTTCAGCATTTATATGTTTCCTCTTGGACAATTGTTAAGATCTCTCGAACTGAACTACCATTTTTACGCTGACGAAAAGCAGACTTACATCCACTCTAATCTGGGCCAAGATGTAAATATTTCCCATCTCTCACACTGTCTCTCTGAGATTAAGTTGTGGATGTCTGAAAATGTCTTGTGTTTGAATAGTTCCAAAACGGAAGTTATGTTACTCGGCTCTCCCCATAAATTGTGTAATGCTGGATCTTTAGCTTTGTCTGTTGATGGTGTTGCTCTGGAGTTACAAAGTAGCCTAAATTAAAAAACCTGGGCGTTATTTTTGATCCCAGCTTGTCATTTGAACCTTTCGTGCTGAACACTGTTAAGACCTCGTACTTTCATCTCAGAAATATTGCACGGCTACGACCTGTGCTGTCTTTCTCTGTTGCTCAAAGGTTAATTAATTTGTTTGTCTTTTCTCGTCTAGACTATTGTAACGCCCTTCTTATTGGAGTCTCAAAATCTTGTATTAACAAACTTCAACATTTACAAAATTCAGCAGCCAGAATTCTTTCAGGGGCCAGGGTTGTTGATCAGCTAACAAAAACACAAACTCTCAAATATGAAACTACCGGTTTATATATATAATTATTTAGGTAATAATTAATACAATAAATACATTATTTAAAATATTTAAAAAATATTAAATAATATATTTTTTAAATAAAATAATTTGGTACATACTTTTTAGAATAGATAGTGAACTCTTTTCTCATCAGAATTATTGTGCTTATCTTTACACCTGTAAAAATCAATACATCAAGAATATTTAGACTCTAAATATACAGTGTACTTAAGGTAAGTCTGCAGTGCATGCATCAGCACAACAAAATCACAGATAGGGTGGAGAAACAAGGTGTAGCTTGTTGATGATGATGCCACAACAAGCTCATTAATGTGAGGTAAAAAGAGAATGTCGGCAGCCCTGTTCAGTCAGGCTCGCGGTTTTCTTTCCCATGAGAATTTATTAAGTCTCCACCATTGTGTGACCAGAAATCCCTGCCTGTGATTCTGTCCATATCATCCTTTCTTAACCTGCACTAACCCTCATGACTAAACCACACAAGGCCACTTTGGTACAGAGAACACAGTAAAAGAAAAGCATGATACATTCTCTCAGGGGGATCAGAAAGATATTAAAATCAGAAGCACTGCTAATGCTCTTAAATGCACTGATGTTTGTCTTGGATTAAAGCAATTATAATATATTAATGCTGGATCTGTACTGGACAACGAAGACCGACGGGTCAGGTCACGCACTGTGCTTTACCAATGATCTGGACTCTGCCTAATCAAATGGATAACATAATATGCACACAAACATTTGTATTTCTATCATGCTAATACTAATACTAATACATTGTTTTAATACTAATGTAATAGTATTTTCTATCCTCCAAACTGAATATTTGGGGCCAGTAAGTTTTTTTAAATTAGTTAAATAATATTAAGAAATTAATACTTTTATTCAGCGGGGACACATTAAATTGACCTGAAGTGACAAAGACATTTTCAGTGTTAACAAAGATTTATATTTTAAATAAATGCTCTTTCTTTTGAACTTTCTATTCACAAAAATATTAATCAGCACTGTTTTCAACATTGATTGCAATTAGAAATGTCAAATCAAAATATTTAAATTATTTCTGAAGGAACATGTGACACTGAAGACTGGAGTAATGGCTGCTGAAAATTCAGCGTTGCCATCATAGGAATAAATTACATTTTAAAATATATTCAAATGGAAAACAATTATTTTAAATTGTAATAATATTTCATAATATTACTGCTTTACTGCATTTTTAAGCAAATAAATGTTGCCTTGTTGAGCATACGAGACTTCTTTTAAACATGAAAAAACTGACAGACCCCAAATGTTTAAATGAGGCTGTTCAATAGAAGAATTACAATAGATTATAAAAGAATGAATAAATACATTATATGGATCTTAATCTTAATATATTGTGACTTTACCTTTTGTAGTAACTAACAAATCCTTTGTAAGAAAGAGCTTCTCCAGGTGGCAAAGAGACTGCTGTGCCTGCATAAATTATGTTGAGACTAATTAATTGATTTGAACAAATGTATTACAAGTTTCTTAGAATTTTATTAGGATCTTTAAATAAAGTAGGTTTTGATGTTATGCCACATGCATGCTACCTGCTTGAGAGCACACAAGAAATCAGAGAGCTCCAACAGAACTGGGCGGAGCAATCTGAAGAAACATAGGGATGTAAAGATCTGAGGCGGTGTGAGAACATTCCCATCATCCACCAGGACAAACACACCAAGACTAGAGAAACCAAACCTGCACAGAAAGACAAATAGTATGCGAAATACGGGTAAAGGATATTTGCAGTTCATCTGGTCTTTATGAAACACTGGGTCTGAGTCACTGGTGTCAAATGTCATTACTGATGAAAGAGTAGCATGATGGAAAACTCAATGTTCTGACCTCAGGTTGTAATCTATGATAGACTTTGGTTTGGGTTTTAATCTCAGAGCTCTGTGGATTTGTTTACTTAGTAAGCCTCTGTGCATCTGGAGAAGAGAGGCAAGGTAATTTGAACTCAAAGTCACAGCTTAAGTAATTTAGCAGTAGTAAGTAAAAAACAGATTTTTAGCAAGGATGTGAAATATCTAAACACAAACCAACAAGCCTTCAGATTACACAGCAAGATAACTAGTAGCACTAGAAAAAAACCTGATGGTTTGCCCATCTTGCTGATGAACCTGGTGAAGCGGTGTCAGTCTTTTCTTAAGGGTATTTGTCCTGAATATCAAGCACTCACCAGGAAAGGCATACAGATAGAGTTGAGCATAGAGAACGCTGTCAGATATCCCAGAATTCTTAGCATCTCCAGCTCCCTGGCCCGTGACTCTGTAATTCTTTGATGGAACCAAGACTCCAGATGAAACCAAAGTTGCAATCTTTTTTCCCTACTCTGACGTCTTAGTGAAAGGTCTCAAATGAGAAAAAATGTGAAGCGGGACTTGATTTTGTCCATCAGGAATTGACTGGATCGTTGTCATTTGCTAATTGCTGCAATCTCATGTGAGTGACCGGTAGCTAAAGGGCAGGAATTGTTGTTCTGCCCTCACAACGATGTACATGTCATCAGAGAGATGTCGTTACGAGGGTAAGGTGAAGTACATTTTTTTTGATTGAAGATTATGAGGGCACATGAACTTAAAAAAAAAACAATGATGTGCAAAAATAAATCATTTATAATAAACACTGCAACATTTCATGAAAAAAAAGGACTGTCAATTTTGATTTAATGGTGACTTAAAAAATTAGTCATTCAAGCAAGAACTAAGCTTGACTTTTTGTCCTTAAGGCAGGAAATATTCCTCAAATCTAAATCAGCTCATGCTCAGATACGTGACTGAGCCACCCTAAGAACGAAATCCTAGAATCACCCCTGATTGGGACTGAAACAAATTCAAGAGAGTTAGGACTATAAATGACAGGATTATGTGTGAGGATTAGGAACACAAAAGACCTGGTATTTATGCAACATTTCCTTGATGAGCTGTTCGCTCCCTTCCCTGGTGATCAGCTGAGTTCTCTGAGAAACAACAAACAAAGATTCTGAAACATATGAGTATCAAAACATAGACAGAAATGCAGAGATGCAATGAACATGCTTCATTTTATTTTACGCATGCATACTCCCAAGCAATTCTTGAGCAGCCTGGCCTTACTAACCCGAAGCTGTTTGGCTTTGCACTCCACTGCTGAGTTGACAGGGATGACAGGGATAGTAGCAATGCCACCCCCACCAGAATGTCTGGGCCCAATTCTCCCCACAGTAAGCACAAATAAGAGAGCGACTCTCGGGCTGCTCTGTCACACATTCAACCTCCCCTAATACATCAGTCTCCTGAGTGGTGTTCGATTGCTGCCGAGAACTACAGGAAAGAGAGAATGCCTTAAATGTGTAGGAGGGGGGAAATGAAGGGAACATGAACCATGGAACAGAGAAGAGAAACCTTTTAGTATATGAATAGATATGTACTGCTAACACTTTAAGTGTGACATGACAAAAAGTTTGTGAGAAAAAAAAATGTTGCAGACTGCTTTTTGTTAGGACTGAAAGCATACTGATTGAGATGAGATAGATTATGAGACCTTTACCTTCCTGTAGAGGGCACCAGCCAGAACCGCTTGTGCATTGGCAGTTATTATACTACTATGTTTCTCAAATTGATGCTGAGAAACCGCACAGCAGCAAACTGCTCCAAACACCACCAGAGAATATGTGTATCCTGCCCAGTTGAACAAAGCCTGCCTCTCACAGAACAGGATAACCCACCTGTGGTTAAAAAACATACAAAAACAGATCAGAGAATTTTAGCAGCCATTACTCCAGTCTTCAGTGTCACATGATGATTCAGAAATAATTCTAATATGCTGACTGGCTGCTTAATTTGATCAATTATTACTGGTGCTTAATTATTAATAATGGTTCTTATTTTGATTAATGCTGAAAAAGGTTTTTGCTGCTTATTATTTTTTGTGAAACATGATATTCTAATAGTAAACAGTTCTTTTAATTTCTAATAATACTTCACAATAATACTGTTTTACTGTATTTTTGATCAATGTAGCCTTGGTAAGCATAAGAGGCTTGTTTGAAAAACTTAAAAATCCTAATTCCAAACTTGCATGGCTTGAAATAAGAATCATAGTCATACCTGAGAGTCAGAGGACTTAAAATGCAAAAAAGATCAGATGACAGTCTCAGAAGCACAACTTTGACTAAGGCTGGACGGAATGTCACCCATATTGCATAAAGGAGAATGTAACCAGTATTGGTTTTACTGGAGACCAGTAGTGACTCTCGTCCAGAATCCTCTTCTAGGTCCGACCTCTGTATATATCAAATATTAACATTTCTCTCATTCAAATGGGGGAAGTCGTGGCCTAATGGTTAGAGAGTCGGACTCGTACCGGCAGGGATTGTAGGTGGGGGGAGTGAATGTACAGCACTCTCTTCCATCTTCAATACCATGACTGAGGTGCCCTTGAGCTGGACGGAACCCTTGAGCAAGGCACCGAACCCCCAACTGCTCCCCGGGCGCCGCAGCATAAATGGCTGCCCACTGTGGGTTCACGGTGTGTGTGTTCACTGCTGTGTGTGTGCACTTTGGATGGGATAAATGCAGAGCACTAATTCCTAGTATGGGTCACCATACTTGGCCACATGTCACGTCACTTTCTTTTCTTTTCTTTTCATTCAAAACACACCTTTCACAATGAAAACAAGTACAAAAGAGAAGGTTGTCCCTGGCTCCTGTGTATCTTCACAGTTACCTCGTTGTAATTCTGTTGTTTTTCCCACTCATGCTCAAACACAGAGCATAGAGTGTGGACAGACTCATTATACAGCTTGCAAAGGTCAGACAACCGCAGCGGTCCCCTGTGGCCCATTACAAACAGCCTGAAAACAGAAAGAAATTGTTCAAGCTTGCTGTGGATGATAACATTATGAATACCTCACCAGTTATAGGCTTAGACTTACCTATTTATCCAAAAGAGATTCTTACCGATAAGGCTCTCTTTTGACTGTGAGCACAAATATCAAACACAAATCTCAGTGCAGAGACAATGGTGGGAGATAATATGCATTTATTAAATAAATGCTGTAGTGAATTAATAGATTTATCAATATAAAAACAATTAAACAGAATATTGTTTTGAAAACACAAAAGAAAAAGTAAATGTGCACTACTGAAGGAAAATGATTTCAAATCCATATTTAATTATGAAATGACACAGTCTAAAAATAAGAGACATTCAGTTCATGCAGTGTGAAAAAAAAGAGTTGTGCTTACCTCATTTCAGTAACGCTGGCAGCGTCTAAAAACAATATGTCTTGCAGCGTGTAAATGTCAGTTTTTTTTTTGTTTTATTTAATTTGAGTTATTTTAATACTTCAACAAACTAAATGGAAATGAAATCATATATATATTGAATTTATACATTCGCTTTGGATAAAAGCGTCTAATAAATGACTAAATAAATAAATAAATAAATAAATGACTGCATCTGCCTCTCATACAGCTGGAACAATAGCACCTTACAGGAAAACACATAAAGTAGCCTAAATTTCACGCTATTTACACTTGCCGACGATATTTAGGTTTGAATGTCCTCTGGCATGTTTTGGTATAATTAAAGGACACTTTCTGCGCGGAATTAACCGCGTCTGGAGCGTAAACAGTGGATCGTGCAGATCGCACGGCACATGTCCAATGAGAGCAGCGCTTTCGGCTGTGGGCGTGTTTTCCAGCTGTCAATCACTTTGTTGCATAAACCTTTTCAGTCCTTTTAACCTCTTGAGACCCTGCAAAACATTTTAGGAAGAAATTAGTATTTTTTCATGTCATTACATTGTTTAGAGCATTAAAAAAATGTAAAAAAAAAAAAAGATATTTCATTCATAAGTTATGCTACGTCCTTGGTAGAGGACATCGGGACTCAAATAAAAAGACACGAATGAACATGCATAGGCAAAAACAATTGATTTAAAAAAAATCACCAATACATTTTTAGTTTTCAGGATTTTTTTTTACCAAACTTTGTATAAAGATAATTCTCAACTATGTTATAACAGAATGATTTGATATACCATTTTTCTTTATGCAAAATGTGTGTAAAATGGCCATAAACAGGTTTTCTCATTATATATAATGTATCTATAAACTAAATCTAATTAGCATATTAATGTGTTTTTGGGTGTAATAATGGGAGTAATAATTGACTAGATTTTCATAATAATATATAATATTTCATAGGAATATTGAAATATAATTTCTTTCCCTATTCATTTGTTGTGTCTCCCAAAATGCATAATAAACATGCTTTTAGTCCTGGTATCCTCATATGAGGACATGTATGAGATCAACGTCCTGGCCGTCTCCAAAAGTCTTCTTAGGACAGGAGAGGGAGGGGGGGATGGGGAGGAAAAGTTTCAGAGCGGTCGAGCCGATATAGACAAAGACACAAGGAAGCTGCACTGCACCGGAGCGCAGAAGTCCAGAGTCAGCAACTTCTATTGATTAAAAACTAACCTTCCAGTTTCTCCACTGCGCTTGCGGTGAGCAATAGAATTTAAACGAGCCGTACGCTAGAGCCTTCCACGCCGATGTCTGGGACATTTCCAACCGGAGTGAAGCCACTCAATCTCACATATCATTTCATTCCTCTTAACTACATTAGATCATCTACCAGATTAACCTGCTGGAGCATTATATGAAGCCTAGATGATATAATAAACTATTAATGTATTCATTAATATTGCACATTATTATGTTATATAAATATATATATATATATTCAGATAATTTTGATGCCATTGAGACTAACCTCTTACCTTTGGGTTAAATCAGATGGTGATCAATCCAGGAGCTCTGGGTTCTGTGGATATCTCCTTACCTTCTTCTCCTTCCTTGTTGTCTTTCTTACTTTTCCTGTCTCGGTCTGGTTTTGTATGAAGGTAAGATAATAATTATCTAATGTAAAACCTACTTGATAATTACAAAATATTATCATATTTCCATAAGAGTGTCACTAAATTAATATCAGACATTTTTGAAGACCAAGGAGAGGGAGTGGTCATGGTGAAACATCCAAACATTTAGTATCTCTGAAAAGCCCTGAATGTGCTCTGTACAGGACTTAAAACTGTGGCATGTATAGTCTCAGAGAAATTCACCAAAATATAATGAGGACTCATATGAGGATGCAGGGTCTCAGGAGGTTCAAGTCTGTGAGCAGCACTAG
Source organism: Sinocyclocheilus rhinocerous (assembly GCF_001515625.1). NCBI lineage: Eukaryota > Metazoa > Chordata > Actinopteri > Cypriniformes > Cyprinidae > Sinocyclocheilus > Sinocyclocheilus rhinocerous. Next base: position 1,489,318 of record NW_015657969.1, on the reverse strand, counting down.
TGAAAATGCTGCAATTGTGCATATTTTCAGCATAATAATTTGAGCGAAAGTTTTTTTCAAAGTCCTTCATTTATTTCAGGTTTAAAATAAATATTCTAGTTCTAGCTTAGTCAGAGTAAAATTTAACTGGACTAATTATTTTATTCATTAATAAATGTTTAATTAATAATTACAATTCCAGTGAGGAATTTATAAAACAATACTACCATTCATCATTAATTTAAAATCTGTATCTGATCATTTAGCAGTATTTGAGAATTTATCACATCTGGTCTTTTCTCAGATTTAGAAAATAAACATTAGAGAAGATTTTAATACAAAATTATATATATTTGTATTGTTTTAAAGATGTTTACATATTACTATAAAGTGAGAGAAAGAGAGAGAGAGATAAAAGGGAAAATTATTTGATTTAGGCCTCACATTCTGTATATATTCAGATTCATTCAGATACATTCTGCATCTGAACAATAAGAAAAACAAAGCATTTGTTCATAGCATGTGTAAACAAAAAGATAATATAATGATGATATATAATAAGGCCTCATCAAAGAATGAGCAAACAAGTAATTGACTTTCAGGTTTAACATGAGCTCAGTTTTGTTGCTTAGCGACATGCCATGCAAAGTTCCATGTTGTGTTGTGTGTGAAAATGGGCGGTAATGGAAAAAGAGAGCATATTTAAATCACCTTAAATATCTCACTGAAACTACATTTCATCAGTCCAACAGAAAACAAAAACGGCTAACCATGTCTATAACTCTGTCTTCTCAGAGTGAGATGTCCCGTAACAGAGTTGAACCTGCAGCAAATGAAGAGAGTGATACAAAAGTCATACTCCAGTCAGGTTTGCCGGGCTTTTTTTAAAATTCTTATATATATATATATATATCCTTGTTGTCTTTCTTACTTTTCCTGTCTCGGTCTGGTTTTGAAGATAGTAAAGATAATAATTATCTAATGTAAAACCTACTTTAAAAAAAAAACGTTAAATTTGTTTTTATTATTATTATTATTATTATCAGAGAGTAAAATCTGACATATACATTAAGATCATCACATTAAGTGAACATTAAGTAATCATCACTTATTATTTCATTATTTTTATTTCTATATCAATCCCTAATCTATATTTCTTTTTGTCAATAGATTGTCCAGGAATATGAAAGAGCAGTTATTTTCCGTTTGGGACGACTACTAGGCGGTGCAAAAGGACCTGGTTAGCAATTACTATTCTTAAAATCATGTATAATTTGTTAAAAATTGTTTGCTTAGTTCAATTGTAACTAGCAGTTCTTTTTATTGATTGTTTTTAAAGGTTTGTTCTGGATTATTCCATGTGTGGACACATTTCGGAAGGTTGATTTAAGGACAGTATCTTTTGACATCCCTCCACAAGAGGTGAGTGATTAATTTGAAAATGTTTAAATCTTTTTTTTTCTTTTCTTGTTTCAGTTCTTGTTTTTTTTTTTCTCCAATGAGTAACAAGTTTAATATCATATTGTGTTATAATGTAACATGTATCGCATTTTCTCCTCAGGTGCTGACCAAAGACTCAGTGACTATCATGGTGGATGCGGTGGTCTATTATCGCATCTTTAACCCCACTGTCTCCATTACCAAAGTGGAGAATGCTAATCATGCCACACAGATGCTTGCACAGACTACATTACGAAACATGCTCGGAACTAAGAGCCTGGCAGACATCTTAAAAGACCGTGAGGAGATGTCCGAACAGATGGAGGTAAGATAACCCTTCCTGAAAACAACTCTAAATCTTTAGTTGTTTAATACTCCTAAAAATAAAGGTTCTTTATTGGCATGTGGTTCCATTAAGAACCTTTAACATCCATGGAATATTTCCATTCCACAAAAGGTTCTTAGGGGAACCCAAAATTTGTTCGTCTATGGCGTTACTGCGGACCTTATTTTAAATCTTAAACCTTATTTTTGGAATCTTTATTTTTAAGAGTATGGATAGAAGCATATAAATACCTTAAATATAAATTGTTCATTGTTTTATCTTTTGCCTGACAGGCTGTGCTGTATGCTGCATCCAAGAACTGGGGTATCAAAGTGGAACGGGTTGAGCTGAAAGATGTCAAACTGCCCACCACTTTGCAGAGAGCCATGGCAGCTGAGGCAGAGGCCACCAGAGATGCCAGAGCCAAGGTGGGTGTCTGAGCACTGAAAGATTGTCACATGCTTCACAGTCACACACACACACACACTCACACACACACTGTCTGCAGAGCCTGCCAAGTTTAGTCTTATCAGCTTTGCAGCTTTGTGTTCAGTCTGTCTGGGGAGACATGTGTTCTGATTGGTGGATTAACACCTGCAGCCCCTCACATACGGTCAGGGGTGTAAATTAACTGTAACCCCCCTTAAGCCAATTAATTTAAAAAACAAGACCTGCAGACCAGTAAAGCACCTGCAGGTCAAGATATTAGCTTTATGTTATTGCTATTTGTTATGACTGACCACTCACAATATAGTTAGATACAGTGGGTACGGAAAGTATTCAGACCCCCTTAAATTTTTCACTCTTTGTTATATTGCAGCCATTTGCTAAAATCATTTAAGTAAATTTTTTTTCCTCATTAATGTACACACAGCACCCCATATCTTACTGTAAGTACGAAAATTATTTTTTTATCTTAAACGTACTTAAGTATTGAAAGTAAAAGTACAAGTAAATGCAAAATGGAAAAGAAGCAAATAAATAAATTTATATATATATATAAATGTTCATGCACAGCTTGAGTAGCAAGATTGTGTTTCTTTCAACTCTTTCTTCCATTTTGTATTTTTTGGGTAAGAATAAGAAGCACTTCATCTGGTAGGCTACTTAGTGTCTTTCCAACATAAGAAAACATTTAAAATAGTAGAAATGTGAAATTAAAACCGCCAGTAGGTGACAGCAACTGACTGTTAATGAGTGAGTCATTGAGATTCAACTGAGTCATTCAAACGGCTGATTCATTCAGGAACAAAGCATTTGACTGTGTTAATGAGTGAATCACTGAATCATTTATTCAACCGATTCGTTCAAAAAGCTGATTCATTCAATAAGTAAACACCGTCATTGCTCAGAGAAAATGATTATTAAATGTGTTATCATGCTGATATCTGCAGAAAAACGGTACTCTTTGCGTGATATAGATTGTTAACTATATTAAATTATATGAATATAAAAAGCATACAGAAGCAATTTTGCTGTCTACAATTTAGAATGCCTGGAGTTTTGAGTTTTAATAGACTAATAAATCAATGTGTGTGCACTCTGTGTGATTTGGTGATAGGTAGTCTACTTGACAATGTCAGATCGCACATCATTACAACAACACTTACCATATTATCGCAGATATACTGTATATCGCACGCCCCAGACTCGACTTGAGTGGAAAATGAATCATCCGCGGTTGTGCGCGCACTTGTTTGCACATGAGCAAAGGTGTTTTTAGGATTCTAACTTGCAAGCGCAAGACCACTGATTCGTCAAACCTGCTTTCCTGCAGTGTTCTTCTGACTTCTGACTATTTTGTAGTAAGTAACGAATATACTTCGGGGAAATGTATTGGAGTAAAAGTATACATTTTAATTGGGAAATGTATTGGAGTCAAAGTAAAAGTTGTCTGAAATATAAAAACTCAAGTAAAGTACAGATACTCCCAAAAAACAAAAAATACTTAAGTACTGTAACGAAGTATTATTTCTTCGTTACATTACACCTGCTTATATATAATTATAACATAAATTAAAATTTCTATAGTTACATTAATTATTTACATTATGTATATAAATTCATTAGAGGTAATTCATTTAAACAAATTAATTTATATGTTATTAATAATTATATAATAATTTAATGTTTTTCTTTCTAGGGAAATAAATCTATTAAGCAGCTTCTTCAGGGCACTAAAACTTTTATAATCTTTTTTTTCATTATCTCTTATTTTTCATTATCTCTTGAGATGTAAACGTATGACCTTAATTGTATTTTCTTTCAGTGTTTTAAATTGACAAATCAATCTACATGAAAGAAAACTGTCATAGATTGTTTATTCATCTGCCATTCATCTATTGTTTAAATTAATTTACCCATCCATCCATACAATAGTTCAGAGATGCTAACCTGACCTCCCCTTAAACTACAGTAGGAGCTCTCTCAATGAACACTATAATGTGAGTCATATTGTTGACTGGAAACCTGAGTCTTTATGTCCTCACACTATGGCACAATGAGCAGGAAAAACAAACTGGCTTTGCTCAATGGAAATTTCCAAGCAATTAAAGGTGTGTGCCAGAGGCCACACTGTGAATTGGGATTATGTTTATATGATGAATGAATTCATGGTAAAGTGGTTGACCACTGAAGTGTAGCCTTTGTAAAATGAACATATTTAAGTGTGTTCTAATCTATCGTGAACAGGTGATCGCAGCGGAGGGAGAAATGAAAGCCTCGCATGCTCTGAAGGAGGCGGCAAATGTGATGTCAGAGTCTCCGTCTGCTCTTCAGCTGCGCTATATGCAGACGCTGACTGAGATTGCTTCAGAAAGGAACTCAACTATTGTCTTTCCTCTTCCTATTGACCTCATTTCTAATTTCATGAAAAGGTGACCTTATATAGGAATGATCTATTAATGTTCAACTATCACTGTACAGACATTGCAGCCTTTTCTTTTAAAATCCTCTGTTTTAACTATAGGCAAAACATATTCTGTTCATATTAGATATTTTGCATCATGTGTCTTACATATTTAAAAATGAAATTGTTCAAAATATTCTTTTGTATTACATGATTAAATCTATCAAATAACGTGGCTAAGGTATATTCTACTCTGATATGATCGGATTATTTTATATGCATTTAACTAATCTTTTATGTATAAGAATAAAACTGATTTAAATCTCATTGTGTATGCCTATAGCCTTTTAACAACAAGTACACACATACACAGAGAATCTAATTATATGTAGATACATGACAGAATGACTGTTTAACGCAGTCATGAGAAAAGACTAACGTTAATCTGTCGGCCTTCAATGGAAATTTCCAAGCAATTAAAGGTGTGTGCCAGAGGCCACACTGTGAATTGGGATTATGTTTATATGATGAATGAATTCATGGTAAAGTGGTTGACCACTGAAGTGTAGCCTTTGTAAAATGAACATATTTAAGTGTGTTCTAATCTATCGTGAACAGGTGATCGCAGCGGAGGGAGAAATGAAAGCCTCGCATGCTCTGAAGGAGGCGGCAAATGTGATGTCAGAGTCTCCGTCTGCTCTTCAGCTGCGCTATATGCAGACGCTGACTGAGATTGCTTCAGAAAGGAACTCAACTATTGTCTTTCCTCTTCCTATTGACCTCATTTCTAATTTCATGAAAAGGTGACCTTATATAGGAATGATCTATTAATGTTCAACTATCACTGTACAGACATTGCAGCCTTTTCTTTTAAAATCCTCTGTTTTAACTATAGGCAAAACATATTCTGTTCATATTAGATATTTTGCATCATGTGTCTTACATATTTAAAAATGAAATTGTTCAAAATATTCTTTTGTATTACATGATTAAATCTATCAAATAACGTGGCTAAGGTATATTCTACTCTGATATGATCGGATTATTTTATATGCATTTAACTAATCTTTTATGTATAAGAATAAAACTGATTTAAATCTCATTGTGTATGCCTATAGCCTTTTAACAACAAGTACACACATACACAGAGAATCTAATTATATGTAGATACATGACAGAATGACTGTTTAACGCAGTCATGAGAAAAGACTAACGGTTAATCTGTCGGCCTGATGCAGAAAAAATGGGTACAATGAGCCCTGATCAGTGAGTCCCATAATAGGATTGACTACATCAGATGCAGGAATGGGTGGACAGTTTAGAAGAGTTACTGTAATCTGCCATCTAATCTGTTTCAACCTCACATAGACGAAAACAGCTTCTGTTCTGACCCTGAACCCCAAAGACACACTGTCATAATGCTCTCATTTCTGCTGTCTCCAATATATATGCAGATGTATTTACATACTGAGAAAGAATTTAAAAGAAACGTACCTCTGTACTGCAGTAATGTCTGTTGCTGTTGCTACACTCACATAAACAGGACCTGCAGGGAATGCAAAGATGCTGTAAAGTTTGTTGGTGAGACCACAAGATATAGGATATTGCTAATTTCACACATAACATCATTTTTGAAGAAACAAGATTTTAAGGCACTCAGCAGGGAAGCAAAGTAATTGTACCCTGGGTCATTTCCTCTCTCTGGAGACTAAATATGCTCTTAGCCTACAGTGATGCTCTACTATATGGGTGCAATATGAAAATTACATGTGTGTATTTGCTGACAGGATATGTACTGAATATCTGTGCTGATGTGGCTCTTTTGGGTTTGTAAGGAGACCCACTTCACTGTGACCTTGTGCCCTTTAATACGGAACAAAACAACTGAATACGCCTGACATTGGAAGAAGCAGAAACTGGAAGTGTCCAAAACACATTCAAGGAATTGATCACCCAAAAATTAAAGTCTTGTCATTTGTCCACATTTATTTGCCCTCATGTCATTTCAAACCTGTATGACTTCCTTCTGCAGAACACAAAAAAAATATTTTGAAGAATGTTAAGGTTCAAACACTGACTTTCAATAAATGGACAAAAAAAAACTCTTCAGACATTCTTCAAAATATCTTGTATATTCTAACAAGGAAAGAAAGTTATACAGGTTTGGAACAAAATGGGGGTGAGCAAATGATGACAGAATTTAAATTTTTGGACAAACTAGCCCTAAAGTCGTTTACCAAATGCTTCTTTTCATGATTTTCTGTACTCTTCTGGAAGTCCTAAGCTGGCCTGCTGACTTATCACACTGTCCACTGACCACACGGTGAGCATGTGTGATCTCGTTCAATCTCCTTCGCTCCACCCACAACCCATCCTCCATGGGCTCTTTCCTTTACTACAGACACTCCAATGTTGTTTCTTAGTTTTCTTGCTATTCCTTGTGTCTACCCGTCAGACCTTGTGGTAAGGATGTCACTGTGGCATTTCCTGATTTTGCTGAGCATCTTTATGCTTTGTAAAGGTAAGAGACAGGACTCTATCCAGTAGATTACACTGATTTAATTTGGCTAACATTTTGATTCGCTGACACTTATCATCTGGGGTTTTGGAAAATGTCTCTTTTTTGAGAAGGATTCAGCCATTTCTTTTTGCAAAAAAAAAAAAAATTAGCCTTGACCATATGGACATATTTAACCTGGGAAGTTTTTCATTTCTGATTCAACATTCTGTACTTATTCTGTTCAGCTGTGTTACAGTATGAGCTGCAATAACATTAACCTTTATGTTGTGTTTGGGGTCTGAAAGACCCAATGGCCTATTGAATAGCTCCAAAATTTCAACTATTTTAATACACTTCAAGTGTCTCCCATGAAAATGTTACATTGTTACTAGAATGGATACCTCTCACGTTTCCAAAAAGTAGAAACATAACTGGGTTTTGATTAGGTCCGAAGAATAATTTGAGGAAAATAAGAGGTTAAGTTTGATTATTTCTTTCTGGTATCTAGGACAGTAAATGATCCGAGGACTTGAGGATTCATTTGTAGCCTGTATTTACCAATGTTATTTCAGTGACGTGTGTAATGAGTAATGCTTGCAGATGGCAGACGTAACAGATCAGCGTGAAAGAGGGTTAAATACAACAGCTCATGTGACTGACACCTGTAATCATCTCAGATCTTTCTACTGGGGTAAGAGGAGGGGGCAGGGGAACATGTGGAAGGAGAGATGGGATGATCTGCTTTTTTATAGAAGCATGATCCAATTGTTACTTGCATGCGGGCTAATTACGGGGCACAAATGACCTCTAGGGTTGGAAATCTACATGGAAAACCTGAAAGGTTGCATGGCTTAAATATGAGGTGGACACATCGTATGATGTAAGGATCTGCAGGATGATCAGAAGGATACTGTGCAGGTTGATGCCAAAGAGAAATGGAATCATGAAATGTGTGTAGTGGAGATGACGCACAGCAAGATGAATGGGAACTGGGTCGCTAAAATCCAGCCATATAGACTACTTGTGGATCAGTCTGTGTCAATTTTGAGAGGAAAAAAGGATAGGGCAAGAATAGAGATGACGTTAACCTTTGTGAGGTTTTCCAAAATGTACAGAACAAAATGAATTGTTATCACCAGTTTCCAGAAAAGCTGAACTGGGAATATTTTTTAAATGATCAACTAGGCATTACATTGAAACTACAGGGAGCAAAACACAGAACCACGTGTATGAATTTCATTGCATGCTAGATGCTAGAACTATTCTCACACTTTTCTAAGCCATTTTTGACCTTTACTTCTTCACATTTTTAAAAACCTTCTTGATGTCTGATTAAAAATAGCATGTTATGTTGAAATTGTTCTAATCAAAAGATCCAACTAGCACCATGCTAAACTAGCAGGCTAAGCTGTTAGCTTGCTAACCGAAGGCTAAACGAGGAACACAAAGATATGAAAATGTTTAATTTGAAGATTTTGGTTCTGGTAATATTTTGTGATACGTAGACATCACTTAACATTTTCATGATTAAAATAAAAAAAATAATTACCCATTAAAAGCCAACTGAACTCACAACCAGAAAGTGTCCAAGCACTTTTATTTGTGTCTTTATTTTGAACAAAATTAATGTATTGTTGTATAACATGAAACATCAGCTTCTTTTTGTGTAAAATTTTCCTTAAAATGTGTTTTTACAAAAAAAATGTAATAATGCCACAGTGTTATTTTAGTATTTTTAAATATTTACTAATATTTGAATTATCTTTAATTTTTATATTTAAATTTTTCATTTTAATTTAATTTTCTATGTGTGTTTGTAAATTTATTAGTTTCTTTAAATATTCTTATATAGCTTTAATTAATTTTATTTTCACTTTGTCATTTTAGTACTTAACCTTATTTCAGTTAGTTGCCACAGCAACATTTCTAATTTTCATTAAAGTTATTTAAGTGTAACAAAAAGGTATAACAAGCCACTATAATTATTTGGTTCAGTAGTTTACAACTTCATCTCTTTCACATAAACACAGACAGCAAAATACAGACCAGTAAGCCTGCGTCTTCTGTTGTTAGGTGAAGACAGTGAGTGCGACAACTTCACGGATCTGGATTTCCAAGAGTCGTTCATGGGGACCTATCTGTACGTGCGCCTGCTGCTCTATACCCGTGCAAACCTCGAATGCGGTCAGGAGCTCCCCCACCACAACTTCACTCAAGAACCCCTATTTAATGTAACAAGACCTACTACCTTTGTCATACACGGGTACCGGCCCACGGGGGCACCGCCTATCTGGATCAACCACATTGTACACTTGTTAGCAGCACAGAAGGACATGAACATCCTGGTAGTGGATTGGAACAGAGGGGCGGCCAATCTCAATTACTTCACAGCTGTGGCCAACACACGGGGTACGGCTGTGAACATCACCGGCTTCATAGAGAGTATGGAGGTTGGGTCAGTGGTCTTTCATTAGCATTTCAGCTCTGAAATAGCTTTGGTCAGTAATGTCCAATTTAACCGATATTGTGTTACTTTCAGAAAGAGGGAGCATCTCTTGACTCCATCCATCTGACTGGAGTCAGCCTGGGCGCACATGTGGCCGGGTTCATTGGTGCAATGCTGGGAGGGCGGGTGGGCAGAATCACAGGTGAGATTCAGGAAAGCCAATGAAACAAAACCGGTCGTAACATCTTCAGTTAGTTAATCTTATCCAATAAATATTGTTTACTAGAAGTTTCACCTGGTTTACTCTACTGTAGGTCTGGACCCAGCAGGGCCAATGTTTGCCAGTGCTCCCCCTGAGGAACGCCTTGATCCAACTGATGCCCAGTTTGTAGATGTGCTGCACACAGATATGAATTGTAAGTATCATAAATTTGAAGACACGCTACTGAAATCACAGAATAAGTGTGGAAGGTCATCCAAATATTCCATGCATACAGTATGTTCTACAAAAATAATACTAAAATAGTAGTGTGCCAAACATAGCCTAACAATTCCACGTTCGAACACTGTTTCCTGTGGCAGCCTTTGGCCTTAGAGGAACACATGGCCATATTGATTTCTATGCCAATGGAGGATTAGATCAGCCTGGATGTCCCAAGACCATCTTCTCAGGTCAGTAAGTTAAGATAAAACATTTGGGAAAGGTCAGGGTTGAGATCTGATCTAATGATATATCTCATACAGAATGCTCTCCAAATAAACCCAAAATGCAAAAAGCTGACTGTGTAATTAAGATTCTGTCATAATTAAATTATGCAATTCTCACAGTGGGATTGAGTTGATTACAAGGTTGTTAACAGGGCTAAAATGTAATCTCATTCCTTCTCTTCTCCACAGGGAAATCTTATTTTGTGTGTGATCATCAGAGGTCTGTTTTCCTGTACCTGTGCGCTCTGAATCACACCTGTAAACTTACGGCATATCCGTGTCCCTCATACAGCGACTTCCTTAGTGGCCAGTGTTTGCAGTGTGAGACCTTCAAGCCTGCTTCCTGTCCTGTTCTGGGTAAAAGCAATACATCTAGTAATCAACCACAATAAATGCAAATATGAATACTGATTAAAGATTGCAAGTGTGATTTTGCTTTTAAACAACAATTCAGTAAATGAATATGCAGGGTAAGTAACTTACATTTTAGACACAATATTGCCAGTTATCGCTGCTCTGCTGATGAAAACATTTCCTTACCAACTACACTGAAAAAAGTTGGTGTAGAAACATTTTTTGTAAATGTCACAATTAATTACAGAAAAGGCAAGTAGCACACTGAATTAAATATGAAGTTTTTAAGTAGAAAAACTGAAGTAGTACTTTCTTGTAAAAGTAAGCTGCTTGTCAGCTCTGCTGTAATCACAGTTTAATAAAAAAAAAAAAAATTAATACTTTTATTTATGAAATACACATTATTTGATCAAAAGAGAGTACATTTATTTTGAAAAATATTTTTATTTTAAATAAAAACTGTTCTTTTGAAATTTCTATTAATTTCCACAAAAATATTAAGCAGCACAACTGTTTTCAACACTGACAATAAGAAATGCTTTTTGGGCTTCATTCAAAATTTCTGAAGGATCACGTGACACTACAAAAAGATTTATTACTTTGAACCTGCAAAATAGATTTAACCAAACACAGACAAGCAAGCGGAGTGATACAAACAGAAAAGCTGTTTATAATGTAAAATTACCTTCATCTTCAGGTTATGACATGAGCCAGTGGAGGGATAGACTCTTGAGGTTGGGCCAAACAAGAGCATATTTCTCAACTACGGCAGAGCTCCCCTACAGCAGTGAGTTAGACTATAACGACTCATTGCAGAAGTTGTTTTCTCAAAGGTATTATTTTGTGCAATATTCTGATTTCTCCTTTTAACAGAGACAAGCTACAGAGCGGACCTAGTTACCTGGAACCAGTTTCTGCGCTGGGGGGTAGACATACTCCGACTGCACAATGGCAAAAATGTAATAGAGTCCCAGATAGATAAGTACGCAAACTGCAATAATGAGTTTATATAACACAATATATTATAGATCCATTCATCTTTGACTTGTCATCACGTAATGATTGTTCTGTATGTTTTTGCTTAGTAAGCTGTTGAGGTTTGAGCAGTATACCTCCACTCGACTCCTGGCGCAGTTTGATGAGGATCTATATCCAATTCAGAAAATCTCTTTACGGATTGTCACTGGGAATGTGATTGGACCTCGATACAAGATAAGGCTGCTACGTATTCGAATAACCCCACTGGAAAATCAAAACAGGTGAGTAACTACACAACACATTGCTTTTCTGAGTTACAGGCATCTAAACTTCTAAACTAATGAATTACACATGCACTGCTGTTCAAAAGTATAGGGTAAGTAATGTTTTTGAAAGAAGTCTTTTACATTCAACAAGGCTGCATTTATATGATCAAAAATACTGTAAAATACAGTGAAACATTATTACAAAATACTCATTCTTTTTTTATATTTTATAAATTATTCCTGTGCTGGCAAAGTTGAATTTCATTTCTTTCAATAAAAAAAACAAACAAAAAAAACTTTCTGAATCTTTTGAATGGTAGTGTAACTGTCATGCATGCTAAACAAAAACAGTCAATTAATTATGGTGCTTTCTGCTTCTTTCCCCAACAGGCCACTAATGTGTCGATATGACATTATTTTGGAGGAGAATGCTGAGGTCTCTTTCAAACCGTTGCCATGTGATTAATCTCATCTGTAGGAAATCAAATTGAAATGCCCATCTGAACTGTTCTGTTACACCAAACACACAAAATAATGATCTTTAAAATAGCATCATATGACCCCTTTAAGGGGGTCTAAACAGTTAAAAACATTTAGTGCCTTTTCTGTGAAATTACTACTGTGATTGCACTAGTATAAAATTATGTTATACCAGGCACATATTCCAGTGTTCAGGACAGAATTAAAGTGCAGTTTTACTATATTAAATTCTGACTCTTAACTGTTGGAACAATCTATATCATTCCTGTATAGTTGGTCTTAATCATCACCAGTATAAACCAAATATTCTACTGTAAAGATGTTTTACATGTACTGCTTTTGCATTCTTGTTTTGTAAAATAAATGACATGGTCTGAAAACACCTGAAGCTTCATTTGAAAACATTTTTGGCACAAATAGATTTTATTTACAGAACAATTTCTACTTTGAGTTTACACAGAAGGATACAGCAAATATGATTTTTTTTGTCATATACATAGGTACGACAAAAAGTCTATTTTAGTATAAAAGCAAAACTAACCATGTGTTGTAATACTGCTATGAAATTGCAATTTAAATACAAAATTTAATTTGCAATTAAATTCACATATAGTATGAATTATAATTTGTGCCTTGTAAATATTGTGGATTATCAAATCAAAAACTAAACTCTAGTTACTTCACTGACAATAAAGAATAGCAATTTTTCAAGATGAGAGCAGAGCAAGGTGATACTTAATCTTTATCACTTTAACTTGCCCAATGAGGTGTCCTATTTTATGTTTCCATCTTCAAATAAAAAAAGCTGTTTCCTTAAATCAAACTAATGGTAGTGGGTGAATCAAAAATGGATGAAAATGATTCACCAAAGTGGAGAAGCAGTGGACCTTGAATCAAGGTCTTGGTGGTTCTAATATCAAAACAGAAACAACAAAAACACTGTTGTTGACAAGTGACCTCAGATTTGAATGGTTGACTTTCTCCTCATGCACTGCCACCTGCAGATAAAAATACAAAAGGAAGAGGACAAAAAATAAAGAACCAATGTACACTACATCAAAAACTTCTGTATGAAAGTCAGAGAAAAAAAAAGTATAATAATGTATATTGATCAGTCAAAAAAAAGAAGATATATATGAACACATATATATCTAAACATATATAATCAATGTATACATACACATTTTCCTCACTACTATTTCAAGTCCTCCGTCCCAGTGGTCTGCTATTGCGATTGAAATTCCCCCTCTGACTGAAGTTCTGTCTGTTAGGTACTGGCATTCTTTGACGGGGACCATCCTGAAGGATCAAAAAGTCATTGTATGAACAATCAAACTTTCTTAAAAATAGAAATGTTTCACATCAACAAGAACTCACCCACTGCCTTTGACGCTCACGGTCTTGTTCCAACCACCTAAAGTTCTCATCCATTTCTTCAGGATCATCACTCATATAGGGAAGTTCACTCTCTTGACTTTGGAAAGACAACAGTAATTCCCACCATTAGAGATGCAGGTGCCAAACACAGAGTTTTGTAAATATTTATATATTGGCGCAGCATCTGAATGCACAGAAATAACATTAAAAGCTGGTCTGAAGACATAGCCAACAAAAACACTTTTCAGTCCATACCCCTCAGGAGCCATTGGAGCAAAGTTTCCCCCAGCAATGGTGATCTTCACACCCTCCAGTCGCTGTTGTCTTCTTCGCTCCAGGTCATACCTGAGGTCACCAGGGTCAGGGACAAGCTGTCGTCTCTGAAGCTAGCAAAAAAAAATCCAAATTTGAACCAACATACTTAAAATGATTTGATACTGATGGACTTGAAAAAGATCAACTTACTGGATCCGGCCCGATCTTGCAGAAGATCTGAGTTTCTGATGAAGGCATTCCGTGTTGCCTATAATAAAAGACCAAGAATTTTCATGATTGTATCGCAAACGGTTTGGAGAAGGATTTAAATGTAGGATTAAGGGGTAATCAAATCTTTAATCCTAAATAAAAATATTAACCCTAAATAAAAATATTAACCCTAAATAAAAATAATAGCGATGCTTATCATTGCAAGCGTCACTAATAAATAAAAACTAAATAATTGGTATGTGTACCTATTCATGACTGGTCTCACGTTTCCCATCTCCTCCTCCTCCTCCTCCTTAAACTCATCTTGGAGTGAATAATACTGTTCAATTGCAAATCGTTCATTAAGTGTGATGCCTTGGCCCCTAAAGTAATTTTCTGCAAAACAAATAAGCAAACGGTTAACCAAAATCAACTCTTTGCTATGTAAAATTAGCTCTTTCTAAGATACACAATATGCTACCAAGGTAATCCATTGGTTCCTGACCTTTAACTTGATGCACAAGGGTGATGATCTCCTGGGCAAATGTCCCAGAATGCACTGCTGATTCCCTGTAAGTCCCAGAATGCTCCAGCATGGGAAGGAAATCAAGGCGTTGTCGACCCACATTGACTAAGTCCAGTGATAACTGCCTATCTGAAGAATATCCTAAATGACTAAACAAGAGGTCACATGATATACAGAGATATAAGGTCCCATTACAGCTTTCCTTTTCCTTTCAAATTTCACATTAACCAGATGAACACTTATGAATAAATATAAATTGGAATAAAATCAGGTACAAAGCTCAGGTACAAAACTTCCATAGAAAAGTTTCATATTAACCATAAACACTGCAATGTTTATTTTAATGCAAAACAATTGGCCTTTTACCTGTCACATAGTCCCTTTTATCTACAAATTTACCAGCACTACTTATATTAATCTAAGATGTCTCTTCCAGTGAAATTAAAAGTGGTCTCCTTTTTTGGAAAACGACTTTAACAACTGGAACGATTCACTGTGACCCAGTAAATTAAAAGCAAGCACACACTATTCGGATTGTTGTTATAACAAATCGTAATTTCAGTTCAATTTGAGCGGTGTGCTAAAAAACGAAATTTTGGTCGGCTCAACCTTCATTTAAATACTCTATCACTAAATAAAAAATTTAACAATGCATAATAAATATATCAGGTCATAATAATTATGGCAAGTTCATGCCTCTCCTCTCACTGTCATTGCGTGTTTCCATTCATCAGAAGATCCTTCAGTAAACTCATTTGCTCCAGAGTGCCAACACATGGTGACCAACAGAGATCAGTCAAAACATCTCAATGTGTTTTTTCTTGCAGTGCAAAATCTTGATTGGTGAGCTTAGTTGAGCAATCTTAGATGAGCATTAGATGCATTGAACCTCATAATAAACTCAAGTATGGTAGTGATGGTATCAACTTTAGGTAACTGCTGGAAGAGTTTTGAAGATCTCCAGTGGGTTGTGGTCTTCGCAGATCCCTCTTCTCGCAGAATAAAACGATATACCCTCCAATTTCAGCGATGGTCTCAGACTTTTCCTTGGTATATTCCTTGGTAATCACTGCTATGTAAATTTCATATGCCAAATCTTGCTGCTATACTGTCTTGCGGATGAAATCAAAAGTCTGTTGGCAGTTGCTTTAATACCTGTTCACAGATTAATTTGTTTGTTGTCGAATTTGCAGTTGCCACTTTGGGTCTTCGATTTCTTTCATCGCCATATCCTTGTTAAAAATACTTCAAAGTAACAGATGCATATTTAGGAAACTTGCAAACTTGAAGAATCTTGCAAATTACTAAAATACTTTCACATGACACAGCCATGTCTACGCAGTTCTCATCGATTATTGATACAACGTGATGAATTTCTAACCCAAAGTCCAAATATGTAAACAAAATGCAGGAGTTCCTGTAGGTCATCTGGTAATGTATGGTGCTAGCAACACCAAGGTCATTGGTTTGGCAAGGAACACAAATTGTAGATCTTGAAGGCACTGTATAGATAAATCACTCGGGATAGAAGTGTCTGCCAAATGAGTAGATACAAAAAGGATACAAAACATTCCTGTTGCTATGTCCATTTGAGTAAAATATTTTGATTATGCTTCTTTGGTTTCTCACTTCATTGTGAATTGATAGCTGTTGGTTCTGCACAATGGAAACCTCACAACGGTGTGTCTTCTTCAGCCCAAGCATCTTTGCTCCATCCACATGTTCCAGTAGTCACTCAATGCAGAATGGGTGGTTGCTGAATGAGGTTGTCATCATCAAATGCAGGTTAGTGATAGTCAAATCTGTGTCTGTGGGAATCTGCCTCAGATTATCCTGTATATGCAGTTTCTTCCAATCAACAAATACACATTATATGGGATAGTACAAACAAATAATCAGCTTGGCGAAAGTCAAACACATGCGAGACATTTCTTGAAGACAGAAAGTTGTGTGAAGTATTTTGCTTCAGTGCCAGATTAAATGATTCAATTTGTCCTTTCAGCCTCATCTTAATCCCTTCAAACAAGGCCATACGTTTTCTCCCACAAGGAAAAAAATCTGCAGCGGGTGACAGTCTGAATGCTGTGGACATCTGGAAAACTTGTGCATACCTACTCGACTTTGATTTGATTGTATGGTTGCTGACTTACCTGCAGCCAATACAGCTCTAAAAGTAGAAGTGCTCAAACCCTGTGGGGCACTGGTATTTTGGTGGAGACATCATCTTGAAGAGCCGAAATGTGGATGTAAAAATGGACTGATTTTCTTTTGCCTGTGTTAACTGGTGGAGAACATTATCCTCAGGTCCTTAACCAAATTAAGCTGAGATCCATGTAATTCCAGTCTAGTGTTTCAGACATCTGATGAGCCACTGATATGAAGGAATTAGTAGCAGAGAAATGTGTTTTTAACAGGACTTACTCCCAACCTGGTAATTCTGTCCTTCCATTTAAATTTAAAGAAGGAATGAAAATGAAAGGCAATCCAAAATCACATTTTCTCCATAGGACAAACTTCCACATGTAAGACACTCGAGCATTTTGGCATTGATGTCAAGAAATAGCACACTGCATCTTGCATGTTGAACTTTTTCTGCAATCTGAGATTTGTACGTTTGGAATTTCTTCACATACCTTCTGAAACTCTTTTCTTGTTAATGATCACCAGCAGTGTAACTTTGACAGGCCTTGGTGCCATTTTAGGATACATTACCCACATCAGGGCCTTGAAGTGGTCCATGTTCCTGATTACTGAACGATTGGTAGCTTTCACATCCAAACATTTGCTTGAATGAGACATGTACATTTGTGTGCCAACACAACAGCACAAGATGAATACTTCAGAAATGTTAGCTCAATCCTTAATTCATCCCATTACTCCCTGGTTTGAATAGGATGGATTAATCACAAGAGATAACTTCAGGGACACTTCCAAGTATCCTTACAAATCCTTTCCCTTTTAAAGGGCCGTCCGGGATATCCTGGCAACCTTGAATGAAGATCATAAAACTTTATGGTTGTATAATTTGCCCATCCTGGCAGTAATCTTATTTCGGTTTGATCTTCAATACCCATGTACACGATGATAAGACACAAAACGGCCCATTCATCGGTTTTCTGGATGCAACTCCACACTTTCCATTGAATCTTCTTGATGTTCACAATCTGTAGACCGTTGTTCTTCAGGTCTTCATGGTGTGAGGACAGTGGACACAGAAAAGAGGCATGAACTTTTGACCCTAACCAAAAGTGGTACGACAAAGATACTATACCTGCTTTGCCCGACGGGTCGACTCATGTCCACCTTGATCTTGAGGGTCTCCTGTTCACTGAAATCCATTCTAGGCGCAGAACCAACATTAGTGTTTGGCTTCCTGTGATACTGAGCTCTTTGGCGAACCACCCCTTGTCCCATCATCCTCCCATGATTCCTTTGTGATCTCTCTTCCTCCCAATCATGGATAGATTCTCTATCTCTGTTCCTCAAGTCAACATCGCTCACATCCCTCAAATCCATTTCCCTCCGTGCTTCTGAGTCTCTTGAATGTGACTCCATTCTAGACTGATCCATGTGTCTTGAGCGCTCTCTTCCTTGAGTTTCTCTTCCATAAGTAGAGTAGTTCTTTCTTGATTCCTCTTGGGGGTTACTATTTAGTCGCCCGCCATGTCTATCTTGTAAAGTATGCGTATGATAGCCTTGGTCTCTTCTATCTTGATCACGATTCCTCTGGGTTTCACTTGTCCTAGGTGGATCTCTGCTCCTTAGATTGCCACTCATTTTTGGGGGATCGCGGCTCCTTGACTCTTTCTTTGCAATTCCATGATCGTGTTCCACAATGACAGGTGCACGAAGTGGGCTGAAGCCCCTGTGATGCTCAACATACTCATCCTGCAGACCAAATTCTGTCCTTCCTTCAGAAGGAGGGTGATGCTCCCTATAATCTGACTTTGATGACCTGTATTAAGAAAGCAAGTAACATTTGTCCAAGATTAGAATGAAATTACAATAATAGATAGCAAGATTTTAGCGTACAATTAGCTGGATCTATATATTCCAATTGCTGATAATGACAGTTAACTGAGACTAATCTCATAGAACAAAAGAAGGGGTAACAATAAAGATTTAATTTATTAAATACATTACTAACTAAAATGTAAAATTAAAGAGATTAAATGTAACAGATGCAATTAGAAAAACATTTATCCATCAAAGAAAGTGACTGAATCCTTTCTTCTTTTCTTCGTTCCTCTCCATCCACGTCAGACGTATGAAGCGGGGAAAGAAATGCATTCTTGTACCTCTCTGCAAAGGAGCCCCTTTTTTTATATTGATCGCCATATTCTTCATTATGATATCCATAATCCATCCTGTCGTGTCTTCTTCCTTCTGGATGTCTTGGATAAGACCTGTCCCTCAATTCTCTGTGGTTGTGTTGTGAACTGAGCTCCTTATCAACGCCTTCATTCCTGTTCCAGCCTGGTGTTGGCATCCTGTAACGCTCTTCAACACCCAAATGTGTGTGATCAGGGGAAGGTAGCCTTTCCCTAGGAAGTCTCCTTGGAGAATGGGGCGGCCTTTCTTCATCTCCCTGCATGTGGTATCTGGTCATAGGTGAAGCCCCTCTTTTTTGAGCATGCTCTATCGCATCAATAAAATTGGCCCAGTGGTCAACATGTTTTTCTCCTTGATAGGAATCTTTGTTCCAGTGTGTGCTATTTTCTACTTTGTTGACATATTCAGGGTTTCTCCACGCATCAGACTGTACCGATGAATGTATCTGGTTATCAAATAATCCTTCCGCTCTCCTCCCATGAAGAGTTGGGATTCTGTTGATATTCGAGAGGTTCAAGAAGCTGTTAATAACCAGCAATGCAACAACAAAATAATGATTTTTGTAACACCGACTTTACTTTAGATGAAATACCTTGAATACAAGGGAGATCTCGAACGCGGACGTGACATTGTTTCCTTGAAAAACAAGAAACTGTTAGCCATGAGACCAGATTTATGCAACCGAGGTCTTCATTCTCAAAATTAACCAACGTTTTAACATAGCAATTTTTCATCAAAATACCACAGCACAAAAAGGCATATTACATATACCCAGGCACTTTTTAAAAACCCTTATTTTCCTGTTAAATATTAAACCAAAGTTTATATGAATTATAAACCTGAAATAGGCACTGGATGTGGTCATCATAAGTTTTAACAAACGTATCTGTAAAGTATTTTGATGTTTCCACTAGGCATGGGCCGATTACCGGTTTCAAGGTATACCGCGGTTTGAACATTTCACGGTTTCAAAACCGCTAATATTTTCCGTCATACCGTTCCTGCGGTATGCACTGTTTTTCATGTCTCCTCAGAGACTGAAAGTGTAGGACTCCCTCAGGTTGAGTGCAGTGTAGAGAGTAACACGACCCTCCTCCTCCTATTGGTGCGAGCGAGCGGTCAGTCGCGTGCGTGCGTGTGTGTGTGTGTGTGTGTGTGTGTGTGTGTGACGACTGAAGGAGCTTTCCCTGGAACTTACGCGTTTTCATCTCGTCTCTGTATAGTTCATATTAAAGCAGTGTTTCAGCGCAGTTCTGCTTTGTTTACAGCGGTAACCAAGGAAACGATATGTATATGAATTATATAACTAAAATTAAATAACTAATTACAGATTTAGGTTAAATAAAGATGTCAGTCTTTATTTTCTTCTTTTTAGGAAGCAAATCAAAGAAAAAAAAAAATTCTACTGTTCCTATTATTCTGTATGTTGCTCAAAAACAAAATATATTGTGTTCAGCGGGAAAAACAGGGTTTTTTTTAACCAGTCATTTAAAAATAGCACATTTTAGAGCTGTAACGACAATACCGTGATACCGTGATATTTTGTTTTTTTTTTTTTTTTTTTTTTACCCAGTCATTTAAAAATAACACATTTTAGAGCTGTAATGACAATACCGTGATATTTTTGCTTAAGGTTATTATACCGTCAAAATCTCATACCGGCCCATGCCTAGTTTCCACACATTATGACCAGTGAATCTGCATGATTTTCTATTTCTTCTCTGATCGCTTTTATGATTTTGATTTATTATTATTATTATAGATATTTATGAGGTTAATTTTCCATTTTTATGTACATTTGTGAAATTAATAAATTGAAACTATTACACTTATTAGTGCCTAAATCATGGTTTTAATAAAACAAAAGCCTGGAAACCGAGTTTTAAAAAATTCTAATATTCCCAGTTTTCAAAAACAAATGTTATCAACACTTCAACGAGGTATGACACTTAATGCTCATTTACAAAGAAATAAGATTTTAAATGTACTCCAAATGAAACAGTAACTCATTACACTACCTACATTAATAATTATTATTCCTCGACATATCTCTTAAATGGTCCATTTAAAAGGCCTGCGCACCACAAAATGACCTGAGATCGATGAAGATGCTAGAGTATGGCATAATAAAAGCTAATTTTCAGAGAAACGCATCTGAATATAAACAATTTATAGAATAAAATAATAGTGAATGTTATAATAGCGTTAGTAAGTATTAGCCTCACATACCCCGAGAAATGGCTTCCACACACAGCTAACGTTAGACGATGCGTCCACCAAAATACCAGTTTCTCGCGAAAGAAAGGAAGGAACAAACTGTCGCACAATGAATTACATCACAGATTAAAAAGCTATCAGAATCGTTACGATGAATCAAATATTGGTGGATTGTTGATATATGTAGTTTAACACACGACCAACTTGACCCAGCGATCCATCCACAAGATTGACCCGGAAGAGATTAATCGAATGACTCGTGCAGTGTTGCCAGATTGGATGGACGATTTCCTCCAGCCCAAAAGCTCACAAAAACCCGCCCAAAACTTTAACTGTCAAAATAATGTGATGGAATATGTAAATCAAGGTTGATAAGGGACATTTTAACTCCTTAAAACAAAATAATGATGACAAAAGTATATAAATATAACGTATCGAATCGGGGCAAATAGCCTACATTAAAGAGAATTAGGCTATGGAACATGAATAAAATATGCAAGCAGACACTGTCAAAACGGCAATCAAGAAATGCATAATTTTCAATGTCAGCATTCAGAATAATCCAATTTAAATGCAAAAAGTGCCCAATATAAGTGATAGGAAAAAGCAACGTAATTAGCAGGTATTTCACACTCGTTCATGC
>NW_015657969.1:1432389-1465679 GCF_001515625.1 Sinocyclocheilus rhinocerous | reverse complement strand
AACAACAACAATAATGCGCTTACCTTCGTGTCGCTCTATAATTTTACACAGAACTAGAGGAAGCCTCTTGTTAAGATCATATTGTAGGACATAATGCAGAACTTTGCACAGTCAAAACTAATCAAGTCTAGCAGATTTCAAGGATTTATCAATCTGGACCGTTTATAAGATAAAAGACAGGATCGTATAAACCGACACAGCAAAATCAGATACGTTATAACTTATCACGCTAAAAACTTGTCACTCATGAATCATAACGTCTGTCTGTGTGGTAGACTGAATAATTCTCATAATTATCATTATTATCAGTTTATTCTTCCTATATGTATATATTTCTTGTGATGTTTCATAATTATCACTATCCATTTTCTTATGTATTTCTCTGATTTACATGTGTTTCTCCTTTAAGGGATTATTTACAGATTTATATTCGATAATTCTATAATTATTATAATTACTGTGTTAATCAAAATATATGTTACAACTATTTTGGGATTTAACATAAGAGTTATTGCTTCAAATTAATATGTTATATTATCATAGCTGGAGATGGATGTGTGTGATTGGTTGAACGAAAATGTGCACGCCATTGCGTGCATTTGTAGAGGGAGTTCTCGTGATAGCTTCATTCATGGTAAAGCATCAATGAAGAGAAGAAGCATCGCAATTTATATGTTTGAAAACCGCCAAACTGACCCCAAACCAGCCCAAATTTTGTGCACCCGCCCAAGCCAATTTTTACCCGCACAATCAAATTCAAAACCGCCCAATTGGGCAGGAACCCGTCCAATCTGGCAACACTGCGTCGTTTTCAAGACTGTGATTTAGCTGTAACGTTAGGCCTGTAATTAACGTTACTCGTTAAGCGTTCTCCTCCCATAGAAACCCGTTAGGCTATAAGAAAAACTCTTAATGTGGCTTAATGAATTAAAACCGATTAAACCTGTTTTTAAAAGACGAAACTCAGTTGAGAGCATGATTAATAAATCATACTATGTACAGACAAGCACTGTTTTAATGCATTAAGCCATGTAAGCGTTTTAAAACGAATAATAACGGAATTCCTTATAACGGTTTTGATGGGAGGAAAACGCTAAACGCGCGTTGCGTTCTATCCTGCACTCATCTGCTTGTCTGTACATAAGTATGATTTGTTAATAACGTGTTTTCTGAGTTTGGTCTTTGAAAAACACTGTCTTAATGCATTAAGCCAAATTAAGTGTTTTAAAATGTCCCGAACAGAATGAGGACTGTGCAAAGTAGTCTGTGAAAAAGGTAACTATCTATTTGTCTGTGTAAAGTTTTCCTCTAAGTGATCCAGACCCTCTCAGACTAGACCAGTGGATGCTCAACGTGAAACGACAGAATTGGACTCCTAAAAAGGCTTCTCGTCTGTGCAGTGAACACTTTGAGCACCTCAGCGCCACCCACGTCCCGCCTCTTTGCCCATTTTCGATTATCCGGGAGTGACGCGCGGTGACGCGCTGCCAAGATGGCGACGACCGGCTCCGCCCACTTTGGGCTTCAAAAAAGCTCTTCAGAATTCAACGGGTGACGTCACGCACACTACGTCCATGTTTTTATACAGTCTATGGTTTAAAAATAAAAATAAAAATACAGTCTATGGTTTTCATCAGCACCTCACAATGAGCGAATGTGAGCTACACTGACCCCTACAGACACCTCTGTAGATTGTCACCCACGTTTTGAAACATATTTTTTACTTTTACAGAAATATCCCCCTAATCAAATATTTCTAATATCATTATATAATTGTAATTTGTCTTACAAGTTGGCACGTTTTTTAAATGTTAACATGTGTTTAATTGTATGCTCTATCTATCTATCTATCTATCTATCGCGAAACAAAACGATTCATGAAACAGAGAAAATGTAAAAGGCAATGCACAATATATCAAACCATTGTTTTACAATACCACTGTGACAACATGTCCCACTTTTGGTAAACAAGCTTTTAATCTATCCATATATCCCATTTATATGTTTATATATTTATGTTTACACGCACACACACGCGTTTACTTAGCTATCTAAATGAGGACATTACAACTTCTATTGTTTTTATATACAGATAGTTATACATTTTTTAACCTAAACCCACCCCTAACCCTCACAGAAAACTTTCTGCATTTTTACAATGTCAAAAAACGTTGTTTACTTTATTTTTATACCAGTTTTACAAATGAGGACGTCCCCAAATGGAGTTTTTTTTTTTGGCGATTTTGTCAGGTTTTGCTCACTCTGGGTACACATTTGTCCCCAAAATATGGTTAAGTAGGTACACACACACATAAAAATGTTAAATTACAATTTATAAATTGCAAAGAAGGAAAGATCAAGGTGTGATAAGTTTTATTTTTTATGTCAATATCTCATGGTTCGACAACTTCAAAGCAGCTAATTCAATGCACCTTTTCTCAAATGTCTTCTGAAGTGCTGAATTTCAGTATTAACCCATCATTCTCTGTATAATCAAAAACGTAATCAATATCCCAAGTTTTTGTGATGATAGATAGATAGAAACTTACATCTTTCAAGAAATTTGTTTCTTATTGGTCCTGAAGCAATCCAGTGCATCTGAAGTGTTCCACAACAGCATCATGATATCGCCACCAAACATCAAAAGAACTGAGCTCACATGCAAAGCTCACTAACACCCTGAGTATACAAGATGGTAAGCAGAGTATTTTAAGCAACATACTCAGGAAGTACAGATCTTTTGAGTCACTACTGTACAGCGGAATTACCTTGATTTGTGTTGTTCTTTATGGTTGCTTGGTTTTCCTGATCTGCATAGAGCTGTGTGCAATGATGTCATATTACAAAACAATACAGAAAAAGTCCATGAAGAATTAAAAGCACTATGCTATTCAACACAATGAAATTGTGCACTTTTAATTCCCCTTTTAAACTTTTACACAATAAATTACATTAGAAGTACACTTTTTTTCTGTATAGGTACCCATATCGTCTAACTGCTGTTGACTAATAACACATTAATGCCAGTATAACAGCGTTATGGTGGAATAATATCACACTTTACATCTATTCATACCCACTTTCAGACTACAAAGCTTGGATTGCTGAGACAATGCGGAGAAGTCATGGATTTACACTATATACAGTTTGCAAACGCCAGCCATACAATACAGCACAATTAGCAGACTCAGCACATAATTGCTCGGTTTGCTGGTCATTTATGCCACCCAAAATAAAACAAATTACACAATGGAGCTGCTACAATTGTTACAGTGCATCACTTATCAGTGCTACAGGTGTATAACAAGAATAATAAGACCACTAGGACTGCGCTAATACAGTTGCTTTGTTTGTTGATACTAAGCTGAAATGGTGTGAAATATAATATCTACGAGGATCAGGCAAAACTTTATTTTATGTGTGGGGGAATCAGCTGTCAGGTTGTCCCTTCTTTGCTATTAACACATGGTTTGACATTCAGTCCTTGTTCTTCTGTTGAGAGGATATTCAGGAAGCTGCTGAGGCACAGAGGGCTGGTCTCATCTTTCAGCTCAACTCCAACTCCATCAGTTCAGTCCAGCCCCATGCTTCAATAGTGTCTAAACCAGAAAAGACAACAAATATGTGATGGTTAAAGGGATAGTTTACCCCAAAAATTAATAATCTGTCCTCACTCACTCTCATTTTGGTTCAAACCTGTATGAGTTTCTTTGAAAAATGAAAATGGCCAATTAGTGAACGAGTTGTTCTTTTGAGTAATGAATGAATCAGTCGCTCAGGTTCACCAAACTAGTCTGAATGATTCATACATTAATCAGACTTTGCTACTGACCTCATGAACATGTCGTTTTGTGTTCCACAGAAGAATGAAAAAGTCATACAGGTTTGGAATGACACGAGGGTGAGTAAATGATGACAGAACTTCCATTTTTGGGTGAACTATCCCTTTAAGGCAAGACACTACAGGCAAAAACATTAGGTCAGTTTTGAGATTTTGTTTCAGACTAGTGCATCATCGATCACTAATCATCAAAAATACATTTTTAAGTATTAATTTTACTGCACTTTATCTATTTGTGTCTGTAGATTTCAATTACAATACATATTTTAAAGGCTGTTTGCTCAAAATGAGTTTTTTTCTCATGCACGAGTCAGAAATCTCCACTTCAGCAGCACTTCCACACACCAGACTGTACAGTTTTATTCTTATCTATATTCTGAAGGTTTTTACAGAGGGGGTTGTTCATATATCAATTGCCTGATTTTATAAAACATTTTATTCCTACAAATATGGCAAAAATTCTGGCTGTTATCAGAATTATATGATACATGGAGGGATAAAAAGAAGTCCAAAATCCTCTCAGTAAAAACCTTTGACTTAGCAATCACCTTTGCATTAGATGTTGAGCTTGTCTGAGGTGGGTCTAAGACTCTGGAAAAGTGATGAGTCAATAGCAGCGCTACTGCAATCCTGGATCAGATTCTTGTTGCAGTCACCAAAAGCTGGAGCAGCAGACACTTTGGGATGCGAGACCTGCCCCGTCAGAACGTGGATATCGCCCAAAGCCACAGAAGTCATACTGTTGTGTGAGATCTCACTGACGGGGGAATATTCTGGAACAAGCTCGTCTCTGGACACTGGGCTGCAATGACAAGTATTTTAGTTTATTACAGGGACTGACAATATTTTATCAATGTCGTTAGCATGCTATAATCAGACCTACTTTTTCTGAAATAACGTGGCATGATTTTGTTGGAGGCTAACCTGACATCCATGGACTGGACCCCATCCGAGAGATCATCTGCCCCACAGCTCTTTGTCTCCAGTGGCACAAGGCATATGATTGGAGACTCAGATGTTGCCTTTGGTGGACTGATAATCGCTGTGTTACCTGTTGCGCAAGATTAATGTAGTTTAATCCAAAAGAAAAAAAAATTCAGAGCTATTTTACCAGATTATCAACATTCTATTTTTGTGGAAGAGACAGAAAAAACGAATTTCAGTTCTTAATTACACCACTTGATGGCGCTCTTTCGTTTTTTTTTCTACAGTATAGATAGACCAAATAGATTTTCCACATGCTGAGTCACTCAGCAAGAGACTAATAATAAAGAGCCTGTGTGTGTTTAAGTGAATTTACACAGTGAAAGGGAGGGTTAAATGTTACTACATGCCCACTGTAGAACTGTGGTGTAGTGATAGGGGTCATATCAGTACCTTCAGTTTCCAAGGGAGACGGTGAGATGGACTGGGAAACAGATATGGGGGATGGGACTTCCATCTGCACCTCTTCTTTCTATTCAAAAACATGACAAGCAATATTATTTGCTGCAGTTAGTAAATCTTTGTCATCTGATAATTTATTTACCTTTTCTCCATCAGGTTTTCTTGTCCTTTTCATAATCTCCTCAATACGCTGCCAAAATCACATGCAAACATCATACATCATTAACATCATAAACTTTAATTAAAACATGACCTCAAAACAAGTTTCTTTTTTTCTTAGTATCAGACAAAGTGACAAATAAAGTCTTTTCTGATGTTATGTTTTGATTATTTTTTTCAACCCCTCCCAAAAACCAGATGGTGTGTAAAATACCCAATCAATTCCTGGATAAATGGATAGAATCACACTTTGTTTCTATTTAAATACATCTTGAATATTGAAAACTCAAATATGTTGCAAACAGTTTCTTGTTGACTCTGCACTCTCTTCAATGTTTGAATTGAGTTTTAATCAAGTAATAAATATGTGCATAGAAAAGTAGCCCTTAGAGATTACCACTTTATAATTACTAAACTTCTCTCCTTATAATGCACTTAACATTGCACAATCATTTAAATAGTGTCAATATTAATACATTTCCATGTATTGCTTGCTTCTATATGTAAACAGAGAGAAAAGAAGAACCTTCTTCCTTTGAAGTCTCTCCTGCTCCTCTTGAATTTTCAGAAGCTCTCGCTCCTGTCTCTTCCGTTCAGCCTCTCTATGAACGCGCTGCACTGCTTCCTCCCTCTGCCAAACATCATGACACATCACATCTCCAACTATATCACATTTATCCCTACAGATATTCACAGCTACAGAAGACAGATTGGTGCTGCACGTGTCTGGATGGATGAGTATGTTTGTCTGATGAGTCAGTTTTATTTCTGTGTCGTTTCACTGTCCTTTTTGTATTTATGTAATGATTATTTTGATTTTTTTGGTTTGTTTAAACAGTGAGGTCCAGACATCTGAGACCACTGCTGAAAATGAAATAGATCTTTTTTATTTGTGTTTATTTTTTCAAAATCTAATCTAATCTAATCTAATATAAATTAAATTTCTAATGAAAATGTATTAAATAAAAGTCTATAAAATTTTCAGCAGTCTCAGACTTTTAGTTCCCACTGTTTTAACAATTAATATAATTAATTGTTTTTAATGTAATGTAATATAATATCCCTCTGACCTGTCTGACCACCTCATCCTGGAGCTCCTTCCAACGTTGTTCCTTTTGGTGCCTGTCGTCCAGCTCTCTTTGACAGCGCTCCTCCTCCTGCCTCTGTCTTTTCTCCTCTGCCTCTCGAGCTGCCTGTTCCTGCCGCTGTCTCTCCTCTTCCTGCTGCCTCTGGAGCTCCTCAGCCCTGAGCCTGAGATTCATGGAGAAGATGATATATAATATGGCAGCAAACACATAAATGTGACACACAGACCCTAGAGACACACAATATCTCTACCTTTCCTCTTCTAGCCGTTGCTTTTCTTCCTGCTCCTTCTGTACTCTGGCCAGGCGCCGTCTCTCTGTCAGCAGCCTGGAGGCCTCCTCGGCATCAGTGGTACCTGCTTTCCCAGTGGGAGTTACTGGAGACTCTGAAACACAAGACAGGAGGCACTTAGTCCACGTCACGTGATTGAGATCCCATTGGCACAGCTTTTAAATCAGAAAAAAGTCAGTCATTTTAAATGATGAAAGAATGAGTATTGTTATTGTTAACTGAAATTAAACTAAAACTATTAAAACTGTATAACTGAAATAAAATAAAATAAAAAATAAAAATTTGAAAACTTACACTTACAAAATGAAAATTAGAAATGTCGCCTTGACAAATGAAACAAGATAAGATTAAGTTGAAGTACTAAAATTACTAAAATAAAAATAAACATATATAATATATAAAAATAAAAAAACTATTTAAATATTAAATAAAATCTAAAACTAATAAAAATGACAAAATTATTAAACTTGACCTAAAATGAAACCTGAAAATATAAAAATAAAAGCAAGTTCAAAATAATAATAAATGCTATAATAGTATACAAATAAAAAACTAAAATAAAACTAGACAGAATATTTTTCTTTTGGACTAAATGAACTACTCCTTTAAAAAGACAACACCTGCATTATGTCCAAATTCCTTGCTTGTAGATTTTGTGATTTTCTCTGTTCTGGAGGTCTTTCTCTCTAGAGTGCTGTAGCCTTTACTCTCCATGGACCCTTTCTCCTCTCCTTCCCACCTCTTGTTCTCTAAACATGGCGTTGCGGCTCTGTGTCTCATCGGGGAAGTGGGGTATTGACCCGTGGCTGGGGACTGAATGTGGCTCTTACAGGACTTTGATCTAATTGCAAATGAAAAAAACAAATATACACTCAGTCTAAAGTCTTTAAATAGTCTTTAAATAAATAATGACAACATGTAAAAAATTTGATAAAATACAAAACCTTTTCAGTGTGCTGGGGTTCTTGTGGGTAGAAGAACTTTGGGTGAGTGTTGTTGGAGACTCAAGCTTTTTCATAGATGAGTCAGATAAGGTTTGGGCGATGCTCTTTTCGGGTTTCTCAGTCTAAACACCCAAAACAGACAGCAGAATTATGTATTTGCCCAATTCACTGTTCTAACAAAGCCACAAAGCTACAAAAACCTGAACAATAGTCTCTCAGCCAAAAAAAAAAAAAAATTTTAATATAAAAAAATAGATTTTCTCAGTAACACTTTACAATAAGGTTAAAATTTGGTAACCTGTTCTGTCTATTAACAACAATTTGCAGCATTTATTAATCTATGTTAACGTTAATTTATATTTATTGTTCATGGTTGAATCCTGTGTGTTCATAATACATTAGCTAATTTATTCTTGAAATAACTTTACAATTTATGCATTAGGACATGTATATGTAAACTAACTTTAATAAATGCAGCAGAAGTATTGTTCATTCATGAAAACTAATGCATTAAGTGATAGTATATCCAAAAATTTTAATTCTGTATTCATTTATTAATTTGCTCCAGTGTTATTTTAGTATCACTGAGATACTATTATAGTTTTTGTTATTTTGAATTAGATTTTATTTTTGTATTTTCTGCTTTCAAGTTAATTTTAGTTAGTGTTTTAGTAATTTTTGTTGCATTTTTGTAATTGCTATTGTTTTTTTTGTTTTAAATACCGGTATGTCTATAGTTTTTATTAATTTAATTTAATTTAATTATTTTAGTACATAAAGTTAAATTACTAAATTACTAAAAATGTTGCCTTGGGAACTAGTCGAAATAAAATAAAAGTACGTTTTTGCATATTGCATTTTATTTCAGTTAACATTTAGTTTTTTTCATGTAACAACATTTTTAAAATTGTTTTAGATTTAATTTTTTAACTATAATAAACCTGATTTGCTCATGTCTTTTGACTTTCTTCTAAAAAAGAGGATATTTTGATATCTATGAATAGTTTTTTGTTTCACAGAAGAAAGAAAGTCATACAGGTTTGGAATAAGATGAAGGATGGTAAATCATGACAGGATTTTAATTTTTTGATTGAATTATCCCTTCAAATAATGTTAAGTTTGAATTTTCACCAATATCAACATTTTTACCTTCTAGAATGTTCAAGATATATAATGTAAACATTTTAGAAATACATTCTGAAGTATACAAATAAAAGTATAATATATAAGTATCACATATCTGTCAAAAGACCCCCTGCAGGACATTCACACCCCCGGTTCAAAAATCTACAGCTATAAATCCATGACTGAAACTGGACATGTACAGATCTGTGCAATGCAGTTGCTAGGAGACCAGCTCCTCTGTGGGTTGTGTCCCATTGTGCTTTGCACCACATATAAATATCTGAGCTTTCTGACAAAATGTTAATCACATCTATGCAGATCAGACCTGAGGGCTTTTCGGGGTTGTGGGCGCTCTGGGGTCATCCAGCTGTCCGTAGAATGATGTGCTAACCGTCTTTCGTTCGGCTCTAGCGGGTGAAGCCCTGTAAGGAGACCTGTGAGGGCTGGAGGAGGCTATTCGGGAACAAAGACAAGACACTGAGGGGCCAGAGGTCACAGGAAGGCAAAGGAGCAAATAGGGGCGGGGCAGAAATTGAAATCAATTAAATAGTGAAGGTTAATGCAAAAACACTTGCCTTTCTCTGTCACATTGGGCAAAGTAGCGGAGGAGGAGGAGAGATGCCTGCTCAGGACAGAGTCTGGGGACTCGGGCGAAATCATAAAATCTTGAACTGCAGTGAAACGTATTAAAAAAGGTTCGAGGAAGAAAGAAAACACAGGCACAGGCGGTCATACACTTATCATAATGATGTTAATTCACCCAGAGACTTACAGATGAAAAGTTAATTTTGAAGATAAATGCCAGAGGCTTTCTTTCTGATTAATAATTAGTGGCCATTTGGGTATGAATATTTACACTGATCAAAGACTTTCATGAGCAGCAGGCTCATTTTCATATGAGGTAGATTTCTGAGTTTATGTAGCTCATTTGTGATGTTGCTCGTAGGATTTGCAGGGGAGTTTGCTAAGCTGGCCTGCATTTACAATGAGCTGACAGATGAGAACATGCATCCGGATCCCTTACTAGGTGAGGAACAATATGGCAGACTCCATAGCTGATGCATCTAAACTCTATGTCCTGTTATGGGACCTATGATTGGTTTTAAATCCAGACAGTTAAATTTCCTCATTAATACAATGTTTACATTCACCTTAAAGAAAAAAACACTCAAAAAAACTAAAAAAAGAAAGGAGGTACTTGCCCATGCAAAACCTGATAATAGGGTGTTGTCAGGGCGCTGCAGCATAAATACAGGCTACAGTTGCTGACAAACATACACTCCAAAGAATATAATGATGATTACAACTAGACTTGTACATTTTGTGAAGAAAATGTGAGTGGTGTTTGACTTTGCAAAATCATATACCATCATTTTTTTGACGTTGTGTTTGGTTTCCAGGGTGCTGCTATGTAGTTGCTAATATGTTCTGAGAGGTTTTTAATGAAGAGCATTTAAAATTGGTCTTTGGGGGTCCGTGGAAAAATCGAGAGACCATTTGTTTTCTGTGGATAACACTATAACCGTGTATTTGTTTGAAAATGTGTCTATCCCGGTTGTCTTTTTATATTACAATAATATTTTTCTGATGATATTTATATAATTTTATTTGACTTCAGTACAATAAAAATGTATACAGTATATAATAGAAAACAATATAAAAGCCAATTATTTATAAGTTAATAAATATTTGCTATATTGCTGTTTGGTTGCTATGGTGTTCTAAATGATTCTAATGATTCTAACTGATTCTAGGGTGTTCTCATGATTCTGGTCCCTAGATACATTCATGTCCCTCATTCAAAGATTTGTTTTATCATCAGTCAGGCACAAATTTTAAGTCAGTTCACTTAGAAATTATGTGAAATAAGTGGAAAATTAATAGATGAACAATAACATTAGTGATGCCTTAGCAAGCACCATTAAAAATAAAACTCACCACTGAAATAAACAAGAAAGCAACACAGAGCAACAAAAACATCCATGGATAAGGCCAATACACTGCCGTTCAAAAGTTTGGGGTCAGTAATATTTATTTTATTTTAAGTGATCGTAAAGGATAAAAAGATTTCTATTTCAAATAAATTCTGCTCTTTTAACCTTTTTATTCATCAAAGAATCCTAAAAAAATGTATCATGGTTTCCAAAAATATATTAAGCAGCCCAACTCTTTTCAACACTGATAACAATAAGAAATGTCTCTTGATCACCAGGTCAGCATATTAGAATGATTTCTAAAGGATCATGTGACATATTTCACAATATTACAGATTTTACTGTATTCATGATCAAATAAATGAAGCCTTGGTGAGCATAAGACTTTTTAAAAATCTTACCGACCCTAAACTTTTGAACATTAGTGTAGCTCTTAGGACACATATAACCTACACTTATGTAAAATCTCATGCAACCACAACATCTGAATCACTGTGACTGGATCTTTAGGGAAGTGAACGGGGATGACACATAAAGCAGCAGGAAGTCAGTACCGTTCCTGGATTTGCTGGCAGGAGGATGAGCAGCGGGGTCATTGGCTAAGGAGGCTGAAGCAGCAGGAGAGGGCGGGGCAATCTTAGGATCATCTGTGCGGCAGGTGATGCAAAGCAGAGAAAGTACAGGTGCATGAGCACGAAAGAGTATTTCACAAGATCACAGTGAATATTATGAGAAGTCTTAACAGTGTGTCCCAGTGAAATACTGATATACGCCGTCAGCAGTTTTTTCCTCTGAAGGGAAGCTGCATAATTTCCAGCAGAGCATTTTTCTTTGTATAAAAAAAAAGTAATTTTGCTAATAAACCAGCATGGTAATATGAACCACAGCAAGATGAAATAACCCACAGCACAGCATGCAGCTGATGCGATGATATCAGGTTATCAGAGAGCCTAATGTTTTCAAAGGGCGACCATAAACTTATTCTCAATCCTTGTCCACAAAGCAAAACAGACGGTACATGCATGTCGTCTAGATATATTATTAGACTGACTCAGGATCAAGCAGTGTGGTGAGAAGTCTTGCCTGATCAAGCAGGATCAGGACAGTGTAAATAATTGATGTAGTTATGAATGCACCACAGATTCAGGGTGGTGCTTTCACATCTGTCTTGAAAGCAGCATTATTTTCTTAATTTGATTTACCTGAGCCTCAGGTCTACTGAGGAGTTATACACTGAAAAAAAAAATAGTGTAAAAACAATTTTAATTCAGAAATCACTAGTAAATTTCACCATATCAAAGAAACTGCAAGTAACCCATAGAACTGAACATGAGACTTTGAAAGTAGAAAGACTGAAATGTACAGGGAAAAAAGGCATTATTTAAAGTCAGAACAAAGCAGTGACAGAGCAAAAAGCCTTTGGCTGCGCAGTCTAATATACCCTGTGCAGTCATAGTGACAGCACAGTTTAGGGTGTTTGTTCTCTAGCTAAAACAGCTCAAATTGCCTCTTGCCCCCAGGCAGCTATTGCACAGATGATTTACAAAGCCTACGAGTCTGTCATCGATCATTGACAGTGCTAACCTTGAGACAGAGTGTTTTTATGCGACTGAGGCGACTCCTTGAGATCAGCAACAGCTCGATGTCTGTGTGTCACTGCAGCTCCCTCAAAAAACAGCTGCATTTTCATCCCACAGCTGCTGTATCAGTCAATATCCCAGTCGGTTTTAAAACAAAAGGGCTGCAGTGCAGTTCCCACACCCTGTTTTCCTCTCTCTCCATCCATTCCCGCTCCCCACGGCCCTGAGAGTAGTTCACACAAGGGACCCTCCACGCCCTGGCAAGCGCACACACACTCACCCTCGCAGACTCCTGGAGGTCCGCCCCAGGTCCAGCGTTTGGGCCTCTGGTCCGCCAGCAGGTTCCGCCCCATGGAACGTCGCATCAGGGCCTCCAGTCGCTCCTGCTCGTTGCGTTCCAAAACAGGAAAGAAAAGAGACTCTCTGACCGAGCTTTCGCTACGCCGATGAGTGGACGGGGATGAGGCTGGCTGCTCCATGGCGACCACCTCTCCTATCCGTCTCTGACTCTCCCTCTCTCCCTGTTCTTCCTCCTCGTATGTGTGTGAGCAAAATGACGAGGGCCTTGCCTTCTGTTTCTGCCTCTCTCTCCCTCACTCTCAGTGACTCTCTCTTTGTAGCTCTCTCCTCCCAGGTGACTGTGTGTCTAAGAGAGCGTACAGCCAGACGGAGTAGAGAACGGCTATAACTCCACCCACATCCTCCCCCCTCAGCGGCTGACATAAATGGTGAGCACACGCACACAGAGTGAGTATTATAATGACACAGGTTGTATCAGTGAAAATAGGAAAGCCTATATGTATTTTCCTGAATTTCTCTGTACCCCACCCCACGCTCTGCATTTCCTTTAACCAGTATAACCTTGTTTCTCCCTCTTATTTTTACATTTTAATTGATTTAGCATAACTCATAACCCTTTCCAAAGCACAGATGTTTACACATGTAAAATACACAATTAAATAGCTCCCCAGGAAAAAACTATAAAATCAATAAAGCAATAAAATCATAACAGTGAAATAGCATGGCTCTCTTAAGTACTTCATTCTGATTGGTCAACACTGTATTATATATCTTTGTATATATATATATATATATATATATATACCTGACCGCCCCAGGTCACCAATTTTCTACATACAGTAGCTGTTCTAGTTTATCTCATGTCACTCTGTAGCCTTTTTTTATGATAAAAAAATGCATTTACAAAGGGATTCCTTGTGAAAAAGAAGAGCACTTAACTGTATTGCACTTGTAGTGTACTACAAATCTTAAAAGTATATATTTAAAAAAAAGGTACATGCAGATAATATAATATTAAAGAAATGAAATAAAAATGACTGTTTCCCAACAAAATGAAGGACACTTTTAAAAAAGTGCACCTAGTAATAATGCCAAAATAAAAGTTTTATTTCAAAGTACATACTGAATCAGTTTCAATAATCTTAGACTTATCTTGATGTGTTGAATGACAAAGCACATGTTAACTTACTTGATTATAATTTTAAACTCTATTGTTTTATTCAATACAAGTTTCAACAGAAATTACATTAAAGTATAATTTGGTTTACCATAAATGCTTGTTAATGTTCAGCAGTACAGTTTAACCATATTTCAAAGACATTAAAAGTAATTATTAAATTACATATAAAGATGTACTTAAGTCCTATGTAAGTGAGTCAAAAAGCGCTAATTCAACTAATTGCTTTCATACCAAATTAAAATACAATACATTTTCATTTAATTGCAATTATGTAGCTAAGTGTCAGAAAACATTACATTTAATTTGCACATAATTATAATTTTTTAAAGTACAGTATATTCTTTCTGTAATAAGTGCTCTGTTTTTTTTAAAAGAGTACTTCTTTTTCACAAGAGATAATTCACCCAAAATGAACACTCTGTCATCATTTACTCACAATCATGTCATCCCAAACCCCATGATATTATTTCTTCCGTGGATTTAAAAAGATGAATTTTCAGAGAACATTCTGGTTGCTCTTTTTCATATAATGAAAGTGAATGGGGACTAGAACTCTCAAGGTCTAAAATCACAAACAACCTCCATCAAAAGTATCATAAAAGCAGTTCACATGACTTGTGAGATATTCTGAGTATTCTGAAGGTGTACGGTAGCTTTGTGTGATGAATCAATTGAAATTCAAAAACCATTGTTCCTCACAAAGATACATTGTTAGTGCAAACATTGTGATAACATTTATGATACTTATATAATGCTTCTGTGTCATTTTGTAGCTTAACACATCCAGCCCCTATTCACTTTAATTATAAGGAAAAGCACAAGGCAGGCTATTTTTCAAAAATTCACCTTTTGTTTTCCAAAGAAGTCAGCCACGTCACACAGGTGAACATGAAGGTGAATAATGACAGACTCATCTTAATTTAGCCATGTAATCAGCAATAATGTAGTCATAATCACAAAATAAACCCTTTAGGGTGATGCAAAACCCCTCTTGCATCTTACATTCTCCTTTGACATCTCGTTATTTTTTAAATTTGATTAATCTGATGAAGAAGACTGCAAAAAAGGTGATGAATGGCTTGAGCATACATAAAACTAGGTGGCTCACGCTGCATATTGTCTGCAGGTGGACGTAAGGAGGCCAAGCTACTGCTATAGATTTGATACCACTGCAGATAGAGGAGCCAGAATTCATTTAAATCCAAACACTGGCCAAGATCAGAGTCATTTGAGGTAAGACTAGACATAACAGAGGCAGCACTTCCATACCAGAACACAGAAACAGTACCACACCCCGCACACAATGATCCACTGCCTAACTGTAGTCTCTGTAAGTAGGCATCTTAATCACACCGTACTGTATTTTTCCTTTTAGCTTCTTCAGACACGCCCTTTCTATGACACACCGTGTTTTTCTAGAGTAATTTGATTTGTATATATCAGTTAAGAATGAATATCGGGAACAGTGAGGTCATTTGATCACTCCAGAGAGAGTCACCAATCATTGCAGCATCTGACTGGGGGTGGCTAGTATTCAATCAATATAAACAAAGACAAAACTCAATGCCACAAAAGGTGGGAACTCTAGGAGGTTAAATTCAACGTGAATAAATACGTAATTACACACAGGTTCTGAAAACTATTCATAAATTTATAAAATCTAACCAGTAAAAATGTCAACATCACAATCTGAACATCTTGAGCTAATATAAATAGCTACTGCAGGGCTCGACAGTGCGACCATTTCATGAAAACTACTGCGTGCGACTATGAAATTTTATTTAGGAGCACTAGTGCGACTGACCCGATCATCATCATACTTGTGATTGCGCTCAGTGGAGCTTTCAAAGGTTTCTACGTGTTTTTGCAGCGTCGAGTAATGTATCACAGACATATCTCACGAATCCTTTCATAAGCAAAGTGTAGACAGGGTGTTTTAATAAAGTTAGAGGAGTCAAATATTACCTCGTAATGGGAAGGCTACTTTTTGATAACATTGTGGATTATTGATTAGAAGGTGCTCCTAAAATTTTGAACGTGCTCCTAAATTTTTTAAGTTAGGAGCACAAGTGCTCCTAAAAAGAAAAGTAAGCGTCGAGCCCTGTACTGCCAGCCTTGTATTGTGCTTTTGCATATTTTTAGCTAAAATCTGTTTATTGGCGTTCCACCTTTGTCAGTTGCTTGACTTTGGCTTTCATATTACCATATGAAACATAGTGGAATGGTTTCCTACACCTCAAAAATTACATTTTTGCTTTGGTTTAAAGATGATGTGTGTAATTTCTGTGGCATCAGCAAAAATGCAAAGATAATAAATGTTTCCAATCAGATTTTTCAAATACTCCCTGGATCTTCCATTGTTTGGATGAAAAACTAGTCCCGCCCCCAAACTCATGCCATTGGTTAAGTGTATGTTGTTTTCTTGAGATCAAGGGGTCAAAGTTTAGCATAGATATAGACTATAATATAATTAAATATTAGCAATATACGGTTTATACACTACCGTTCAAAAGTTAGGGCTGGTAAGAATATTAAATGTTTTTGAAAGAAGTCTCTTATGCTCATCAAGATGGCATATATTCGATCTCAAATGCAGTAAAAACAGGAATATTGTTTGTGAAACATTATTACAGTTTCAAATAATTATTTTCTATTTGAATATATTTTAAAATGTCATTTATTCCTGTGATGGCAAAGCTGAATTTTCAGCATCATTACTCCAGTCTTCAGTGCCATATGATTCATTCAGAAATCATTCTAATATGCTGATTTGCATCTCAAGAAACATTTATTATTATCAGTGTTGAAAACAGCTTAACTTAACAGAAACTGTGAGTCAGGCATCTTAGGTGAATAGAAGGTTATGATGAATAGAAATTGTAAAATTTATAAAGACAAATATCTTTACTGTCACTTTTGATCAGTTTAATGCTGAATAAATGTATTAATTGTATTATGTTAATATATGTATACAATGTGTATTAATTTCTTTCAAAAAAGGAAAGAAAAAAAATCTTACTGACCCCAAAAATTCAACAGTAGTGCATATTACTTACATTTTTCCCTATCTGCTGCATTTGACTCCAAAAACTGTATGTTGAAGTATTTTAATAGCTAAAAATTACACACACCACCTTAAAGATTACGCAAACTGGAAAAAAAAATTAATAGCAAGAAACTATGCATAATAAGAATATAATTTTATCATAATATTACAAACTAAATCCAAAATAAAAGAATGCAGAGATAAGAAGGTATATGAGAAAAAAAAACTTAATATCTGCCCTATGAGTGGATACCCCAAAGAGAATAAAGTTTGGCTGTAACCCCTGACCTTTTCCTCCTCCATGCGCTGCCTCCTTTTCTCATCCACAGCAGAACGACGGAGCATCTCCTTTTGCCGCTGCTCCTCCAGACGCTTCCCTCGCTCCACCAGAGAGCGTTCATACTGCTGCTGTGCACGCTGTTCCTTCTCCAAGAGAGCTCGCTCCCGCCCAGCTAGACACAAGGTGGGGGTGTATGGGATCAATTTTCCACCAAAAGTATTGCAGTCACGGATAAAAAAGTAACAATCGTGAAACCAAAATTTAAAAACACAAGTAAAAATATATTGCACAAAATTTAAAAATTAAAGCAAAGTTTTCACAATAGCAAACAATGGTCACAGATCGAAAAATAATAAGTGTATATAAAAAATGTAATAACGCATTTTAAAAAAATTATAAGCATGAATCAAAACTTTAAGCACATTTAAAATCATATTGCACAAAACTGAAATATTAATGCTAAATTATCCGATTTGCACACAAAATCATGTTTTCCTTGGTTGTATTTCTTTCCACACTTTCCACACTGAGCGCGAAAAAGATAAACTAATATCGGACGCAATTACGCGCTGGAATAAAACAATAGATTTCTATGGATGCTTCCACATAGACCGCGAACATTCGCGCACCGAAAATTCGAATGTTTTTTTTTTAAACCAGTCCGATGAATCTTTTCAGTCTCGCAAAGCGAAAACACGGGCCGTCCAATAAGATTTTAGCTAGGATCACGTGACTGGAGCAGCTGCTGTTGCACAAAAGGGTGAGAGTGGTGGCGCTGTTTCGAAACCCAGTGTAAACAAACACCTAGTGATGGGAGAAACTCACGGGTTCACATAGATTGCCCCCCTAAGGTGAACTATTGAAATTTTGAAACGGTTCGAAACAGTTATGACGTAACAAAGCCTCGTTTACTGAAATCACGTGACTTTGGCATTCTGATACGCGCTCCGAACCACTGTTTCGAAACAATTGATTCGCAAATTGATCCCATAGGAGCGAACATGGGTAAGTCTATAGATTGCCCAGACACTGGACAGGCCAAGCCTCTCCCTACCTGCTGACAATACTGATTCATTTGTGCTAAGCACTTAGTGGTATTATCAGAAGTCTTCCGCTGCTCAAGAGCAATCGGATTCAGTGATGAATGAAGCAGTAGTCTATTGCCCTGGAATAAACCTCTGCTTTAACTTATCCACAAGATTGTCACGAAATCCATTCAGGAATTAAACAGTGGTTATTAATCAAAATCAACTATAGATCACAATCAGAAGTTATTACAAGCACTTGATGATAGTTTAAAGTGGGTGAGCAATGAAAGCAACGTTCGTCAGCGATTCGCCTCGCTTTTTCGCATCGCGCTCAGTGTGGAAAGGCCTTCAGACATTTTCTGCTCATATTTTAATTTTTTGTATGCTTTTGCTGTTTTTCACTTCGCTCTTGTTTGCATGTTCTGCGCTTGCTTTTCCAAATGTTGCGGTTAGAGTTTCATGTAAATCAGGGTGGGCTTAATCGTCATTATTGGTCCACTAGTTCTAGACTGACAGCTCCTCCTCTAGCCAATCAGTCAAAGTGGGGAGTTGACGACACTCCAATGCGCCTCATTAGCTGCCGATGCTCAGTGTTCACTTGTACAGGTGAAGATGGACAACTGTCAGCTGGGGTAACATCTATCCATACAGGACACCGTTATATGTGTCTGCCTGTCACTGCTGTATGCCTACCTGGCGATCCTAGCGACCCGTCACCGTTATATTCACCTATATTTTACGTTTCTTATTTTTTATCTGTGACTGCAATACTTTTGGCAGAAAACTGATCCCATAGGAGCGAACATGGGTAAGTCTATAGATTGCCCAGACACTGGACAGACCAAGCCTCTCCCTACCTGCTGACAATACTGATTCATTTGTGCTAAGCACTTAGTGGTATTATCAGAAGTCTTCCGCTGCTCAAGAGCAATCGGATTCAGTGATGAATGAAGCAGTAGTCTATTGCCCTGGAATAAACCTCTGCTTTAACTTATCCACAAGATTGTCACGAAATCCATTCAGGAATTAAACAGTGGTTCTTAACAAGGCAAGATGTTTTAGACAATATA
The DNA here is from genome assembly GCF_001515625.1 of Sinocyclocheilus rhinocerous. Lineage (NCBI taxonomy): Eukaryota > Metazoa > Chordata > Actinopteri > Cypriniformes > Cyprinidae > Sinocyclocheilus > Sinocyclocheilus rhinocerous. Next base: position 1,446,429 of record NW_015657969.1, on the reverse strand, counting down.
GAAAGGAACATATCCCACTGATAAGCTACCACTAAATATTGTAGAAACTTAATTTGCTGTAAAGTTGCTTTGCAATGATTTGTATCGTGAAAAGCGCTGTACAAATAAACTTGAATTGAATTGAATTGAAATAATTTCCTTGTTGACAGTAATAACTGAATAAAAGACTTGCAGCTCACCTTTGCTCCTATCTTTCTCCTCTCTTTTATCTTTGGCCAGTCGAATTCTGTCCTTCTTCGAGCCTCCATCTTTGCATGAGAAAGGAAACGAAATGTTGAAATGCACATAAACAGTGAACACACCTTTAGGAGTCTGTGCAATCTTCTCTCAAACCAACGACGTAACCAAATATTCAAGTCCCTCAGTGTCTATGGTTATAGCCCAGTTACAAGCTGGTGGAAACCACTGGCTTTAATTGTGTAATAGTATGCAAATATATGCAGTCAAAATGCTCCAGGGGAACACAAAAATGATTTTTCGTGAAGTGATTTTCCACGATTCACAGCAGAGCCTGTAGCACAGTCTGTTAGATCCCTGTTAGCTTCAAATCTAAAGCACATTTGACAAAGCACATTTTTGCTTTAGTTTTTAATTTATATCAGACAGTATGCATTGTTAAATCATTATAAGAATCTTTCAATAAACATAAGAATCTAATCAATAAACCCAGTATCAAACACATTTATTTTGATCTGTCTGTTCGAAAAATAACTATAAATAGCTTGCAGTGGAAACCAGGGATAGTTTTCACATCAAATGTACAACCATAACTATAAGATTTTGAGTACAATTAAATGTGTTTTCTATGGCAATGATTTTGTACTTTAGTTTCAAATATTTTTTGTAAATTGTCTTAAATTAGAACTTCTGGGCTGTTTAAAATGCTACACAGTTTATTAATTTGTCTGCTAAAACAGTGGTTTGATATTTTTACTGTTTCTTGAATTTTATTGCGTTTTTAATTAACTGTTTCTTTCTTTCTTTCTAATAACAGTGAGGAAATGTAAGGTATCTGTATAAACAGAAATTTAACCGAATTTAATCGAAATTTAACAGAAATTGAGAAGAATATACTGGCATAAACAGTGTGACAACTAGCCTCTGTATATCTTCCCTATATGATAAAATCAGTTTTTTTTAATTCAACAACAACATAATATTAAATGTATTGTTTTTGCATACTGTACATTGCAAAAACGTCTGTTTCGTTTCATAAGGGTTACGCACTCTTCACCTGGACAGGTCAGTCAGGTTTCCCATCCTCCTCTCACCTCAGCAGCCTGTTTCCATGACAACAGCTCAAGAAGCTCGCTTTCCCAGTTATCCGTTCCTCAATACTGTCATTATCTGGGTGAGGCTTCTTTTTAAAGAATGAAAATATAACATAGCATAACGTACCTGTCAGGTTTTCCACGATGGTGGCCATTTCCAGTTTATCTATGGGAGTTTTCCAACGACCAATATCAAGATGACATTCCGCCCCATTCAAATATCAATCACTATTTAAGTTGAAAAAAAAACGCGACGGAAAACTAAACAGTTTCACAGATTCATCCGAACACCACCTTGGTCTTCGACCAGATATTACTGGCGAAGGCTGAAGGCAGAGCCACAAGACCGCGAGGTTCTAATAAATTATAACACGCACGACCAATTGCCGCGTGCACGCGCGCGTAAGCAATGCACCCAAGAGCAAAGCATTACGTCATAGTTTACGTTGCGCTATATTTGGAAAGCTCAGGAGCTGAGCACAGGGCAGAAATTTCCCATTTATTTCCCCTGGAGACGTTTAATTAAACGTGCCTAGAAATATATAGCCACAGCCTACTTCAGTGATCACAAAGGGAAACAAGGGATGCCATTTATCTAATTAACAATATGAGCGGTAAAGACTGCTCAAATATCTGCCTGGATTATGTGCACGCAAAATGTGCTCGATCATCTTTAAAGACTTCTAGAATAGACATCCATTTAGAGAAGTGTGATTGAATTTTTAAAGGACAATTTTAAACAAACCAAATATGACATTACGGAATATATGGGCTATTTTCACACCACAGTACTATCCTCCAAGTCTGTGTTAACATCTGTCTAAGCATGTAGACGCATGTGCTATAGACTACCTCTGTTTTCACACTACAACACACGTGATGGGCCGAAACAAACTCGGACTAATATCACTCAAGACTATGGCTAGACACTCACTTACTATAAATATACTGCTTTTTTTTTTTAACCCACACAATTCAAAACATCTGCAACAAAAACAAAACATTACATAATCATTTTGGACATTTCATAAATACTGGAGGTAAAAAATTATTTCCCCACAAGATGGAGAAACCTGGTGTATAGTAATAAAAAATATTAAGGACGATGACTGACATTTCAAAAGCGTAAAATACACATTTCTAGGATTCTGAATGTTGTTGAATTTTATTTCAAAATCACAGGTTTTCTAATCAAAAGCAGCAGAGAACAAAAAGCAACCATCACAAGCTCATCAAAACAATACACCTACAATTAACAGGTTATAACCAACAACCAACATGCTCATTCAAAAGGGCCAGTCTGCAAGAATACAGTCAATAAACTCTCATAATTCTTGCATTAAGTAGCCTATTTGCATACAAAAATACTTCCTCATTCTGGTTATTTGCTTTGTGAGCTATCATTTTAGAAAGTAAAAAACGTTTCCATTTTCATCTTACAAATATTTCTGTTGCTGATGTTTACTGTAGTTTAGTATCAAGCTATTATGTTGTAACTAAGTAACAACTGTGAAGTATTACATAAAGCTTCAATATTAATTACCTTCATAAATTCAGCAGCCCTGTAAAATGAGTATTCAATTATCATCATTTAAAGTAGACAAGAACACAAAACAAAATTAGGATGGATTAAAACAAAGAGCTAACCAGACAGGCTTTCTGAACAAATGCATCACACAATGCATCATTGTGTGACCAGTAAATCATAAGAGACTTCAAAAACATTCCAAAAAGACCAGAGACGTTTTAGAGGTATCAGCTTTTACCATAAGAGTTTCACTCACTTTTACAGAGCTTTTGAACATGTCTATTAGGATACAGACTGCAAGACCAAACATAAAATTGGTTATCTTTTTATTGCGAATCCATAGATTCTGTACTGTAACTAAATTCCACTTGATGTGAAATCAATATAAATACATTAAAAGATAACAAAATTGATTGAAGGTAACAATGCATTCATGTGTTTAGTCAGAGAAACCAAAAACTTGAGCCTCTGTGTACATAATGATGGAGGGGTGACTTTAGGGGGGATGTGAGGATATTGTCACTTCAAGTTCAACATTCACTTCCCAGTGTATTCCTCTTAGATCTGGGGAAAGAATTTGGTATTGTCAGGACAAAACACTGATTGATGCACTGACTACTTACATCATGTCTCCATTTTAATGAACGAATCAAAACGTCGAGTTTTTGAATTAATCTTAAACTTCAGATGAATGTAAGAGTACTTTAGTACTTACATCATCAATGTCCTCATCATCATCACCAATATCATCGAACTGAATCTCGTCGTCATCACCAGGCCCGAAGGTATCAGTCTCGTTGATTTTGGCTGCAAGGCACCAACAGTAAGAATTTAATGACATGACATTTAATACAGTGCACCAAAAAGATCAGCATATTGCAAGCCAAGAACCTCAGTTCGTCAAGAACCATCTAGAAGGTTTCTCAGATTAAATATACTCACCGTGTTCTGGAAGCTCTCCATAGGCTTTCAGACTCCGAGCCTCATCAGCATTATACTTCAAAATGACATCTGCTTTGTTATCCTGATAAGACATTTCAGAATTTAAAATGTCAGATATTAACTCCATAAGAAGCCCTTGGATAAAAGAACTCTGAAGTTTCATCAGCAGCATCAATCTTCTTTTTAAACTAAAAGAGTAAAGCTTTTAAATGGCTAAATTCGGTAAACTAATTTCTTTCCAGGCTAACAAAAGACATTTATATTTAAAACGTTATACATTTTTATTAGTTATATTAAAACCACAAAATATTATTATTTGTATTATATAGAGCTACATTATTGTATTATTATATACAATTATATTAAAATAAGAAATATTTTAACCTGATGATGCCTTAATCCAGCAAGTATAAATAATTATATTTTTATTATATTTTATCATTAAATTATAATACAATTACATTAAATATTGAACAAAAACTCTGTAGTCCATTATTCTAATAAGTATAAATAAATCATATTTAATTATATTGTAGCTAAATTATTTATTACATTAGTATAATTATATTAAATTAAGAAATATTTAACAAACCTGGTAGTCCCTTAATCCAATGAGAATAATGTCTGATGTGTTAATCCACACCTACATAAAAAAAACAAAAAACGTAAGACCACAAATAAGACAAACATCTTTGGATTTTAAAGAACAATATAAACATTGCTAAAGAACAATATAAAATTCATAATATTTTGTCCTATGCTGAAGTTTTCCAGCATATCAAAAATTCCATGCCAAAAAATGTTACACCAGTTAGTTTTATCAAGCAATATTGACTGGATTGGCCTAAACATTTCTGTCAGTCCACACAGCCAAGCTCATTCACAAAGTGATGGAAATGCTGAATCCACATTCAGTCTGAAGCTTCACAGACTGGATCTGTAAAGTGCACCTTTTTCCGGAGCTTTCCTCGGATGTGACAAAGCCGCTTGACTCCATCAAAACACATGGCCTCCAACCTCCCATTTCCCAACATCTTGATGACCTGAGCATATTCTAGAAGATAGAAGAAGCTTTTTCGAAAAATGATACAACTAAAGGCAGATCATGTTTTGAAGTGAAGGCAGCATGACATCATGAACGCTCATTATATGTAACAGTATTACAACACACCTTGTCCATCCTCTTTAAACACCAGCTCCCTTTTCTCAGATTCATTCTCATTCTTACCACGTCGCCGATTCTTTCCTCCTTTACCTGGATACAGAGAAATAAAATGCGATCAGATACAATCATACATTTGGAAAAATGCATTCTTATTAACACACTACAGAGTCCTATGACAATAACAAAATGTTGCCTAATGACTGAGCAAAGTACACACATTGAGCAGAATACCTGTTACATGAAAGACATATTAAACTATTGTTAATTTCATGTGTATTTGTCAGGCAACTTTAGCATGTATGATCCCTTTTACAAATATATGCTTAATAATTAAACGTAATAATTTTATAGCAGGTAAAGATCAAAATCCGTTTAACTGGCCCTGTAACGTTACCTGCCTAACACACATAGCGCCCGAGCGCATCCTTTTCATTACCTGACAGCAGCTTTTATTTCGTATTATGAACGTAAAGGCATCAAATACAGAACCAAAAACGAATTCAACTGCCAATATTAAAAATCAAACATTGACAATAAACTGCTACATTTAATATCAAACGCAAAAGCTCACGTTACCTTGTTTGCTAAATTCAAGGCTAACATCTCACACGACTGTCTTTAGAAACCACCTTACCTTTGTTTTTCGGCATTTTCTTTAAACGACGCCGACGGCTGTCGTATAATGTTCAGAAACGTTAGGGAATTATAACAATATGTCAAATATTTTGCTTCTCAAACGTGCTGTTGTGAGTAGATCAGCGCCGCTAGCGAGAAAAGCTGACAAAGACGCATGCGCAGAATGCCTCTTCTTCTTCTTCTTCTTGTACGATTTTATGGCGGTTGACAAGCCAACTTATGGTGTATTACCGCCACCAACTGGACTGGAGTGTGAAGCATTAACGGGAAAGAGGGAAAAAGGAACAAAAAAATAAAAATAAAAATAAAATTTCCATAAATAAATAAACCAACCGGTAGTATTATGTTTCTAAACTAAGAACAGCATCTAATGTACTTCGTCCTTTACGGAATCCACTCTGATGTGGTGAAATAATTTCTTTCCTTTCTAACATATAGTTTAATCTACACACAATCATACGTTCCATTAATTTACACACATTTGACGTTAATGCCATAGGTCTATAACTTTCAGCATTATGCTTGTTCTTGGCTGGCTTTAATATAGGAATAATAACCCCGTGTTTCCATGAAGAAGGAAGTCTCCCTGATCTCCACACTTTATTAAAAAGACGCAATAAAAAGTTCAGAGAAAAATCAGATACATTTTTGATCATCATATAACATATCTCACCCTTTCCTGGTGAAGTTTTTTTTAACTTTTCCAACAGCTCTCTTTAATTCATTTAGTGAGAATTCCACATCAAGATGTTCATTAGAAGGCCCTTTCTCCATCCTAATATTTGGATGTTCCTTTATACCTTGTTCTCTGTTTATTTCCATTTCTTCTGCAGATTGCCTCGTTCAACAGCGCAAAACTTTATTCACAATCGCAATCAGCTCAGGAGGAGTGGGCTAAATCTAATTTATTATTATCTGATACGACATGATATGATGATATTATAGCCTAATAAATTTAATATGACATATTAACTTTTTACTTTTAAAGAGAAAAGTAAAAAGTACAGATCTATTCTGTAAAGCTAAAAGTATATATGTAAACAAGGATAAAATTACAGTTTTAAAGCAAGGTGAGCTTGATAAAAATAAATAAAATGTTAAAAAACAAGGTAAACGAGGTAAGGTGATAATGATATATAAAAACTAATCAATTAATAATAATCTTGTCCTCCTATCCGGTAGGTGGCGACATTGTCATAATTAACGTGCGAGACATCTGAAGAAACAGGATTGCGGTTTGTTTTGAACAACTTTCCCCGTACTTTATATTTAAAACGTCTTAAAGTGGAATGATCTATAATGATCAAGGGATTGTAAGCAATCTAACAGCTTGTTTATATAGTCTAAAAATTCCATATTAAAGCTCAAACCAATCACATCGTAAACATTAAGTTACACAAATGTGTCGTTGGTGGTTGCCCGAACCACTTATTAAACTATTTAAAGCTGACAAGGAATCTGTACAAATGACTACCCTAGTAGGCTTAACTTCCTCCACCCATTGAATAGCTAATAAAATTGCTATTAGCTCTGTTGTAAAGACTGATACAAAATTAGTTATCCTTTTCTGAATGTTGACTTGTAATCTTTGGATATATACAGCTGCAGCTGACTTTCCTGATGTAGGATCTTTAGAACCATCTGTGAAGATATGGAGCATTGAAGAGTAATTTTGATCTAGATATTGTTGAACAACAACCTCCTTAGATAACGTTTTCTCATTCTTAATCATATATTGTAGATGAAAATCTACTTGAGGCATAGGAAGCAACCAAGGAGGAATATTCGATATTACAACAGAGGGACTAACTGAGATTTCTGTAATACCCAAAATCGTAGCATCTCTAGTTGCTGTCCAACCAAAACTTTTGATTTTATTTTTCCCATATTCCCAGCAATCCTTCAATATGTCCTTTACTGGATGTAATTCTGAATGCCCTTTTACATTTATCCAATAATTCATAGTTAATTTCAATTTTCGTAAACTTATAGGCATTTCTCCCACCTCCACTTGTATGGCTGATATTGGAGAAGATCTGAAAGCTCCACTACATATTCTTAAAGATTGTGCCTGAACAGTTTCTACTTTTTTAATCAAGGATTTAGAAGCAGATCCATAAATTATGCATCCATAATCAATTGCTGACCTAATCAGTGCACTATATATTCTTAGTAAAGATTTCCTACTAGCTCCCCATTCTATTCCTGTTAAACATCGTAGTATATTATTACTTTTTTTGCACTTATCTACCAACTTCTGAATATGTATCTTAAAGGTCAACCTGGAATCCATCCATATTCCTAGATATCTTATATCTTTAACTTGTTCAAGTACTTGTCCATATAACTTCACTTTTATTTCAGGGATATGATTCCTCTTCGCAAAACAGACTAGTTGAGTTTTAGTCACCGATAGTCGAAAACTCCATTTGTTAGCCCATTTTTCCACTTCATTAACCGCTGATTGTATAACTCTTGTCACGTGAGATACATTACGACCCCTTTTCCATATCGCTCCATCGTCAGCATAGAGAGATCTTCCTATATCTATTTTGACATTTTGGAACACATCATTTATCATGATATTAAACAATACTGGACTGCACACACTTCCTTGTGGAGTACCATTATCTATTTTATATATCCTGGAATATGAAGCCCCAACCCTTACCTGAACAGTTCTATTAAGTAAAAAATCTTTAATCCAGTTAAACATTCTGCCTTCAATTCCTAATTGTTCAAACTTTATTAACAGCCCCTCCTTCCAAAGCATGTCGTATGCTTTTTCAATGTCAAAAAAGATGCCTACTACCACCTCTTTATTAACTTGAGCCTTTCTTATGTCTGTTTCTAAACTAAGAACAGCATCTAATGTACTTCGTCCTTTACGGAATCCACTCTGATGTGGTGAAATAATTTCTTTCCTTTCTAACATATAGTTTAATCTACACACAATCATACGTTCCATTAATTTACACAAATTTGACGTTAATGCTATAGGTCTATAACTGTCAGCATTATGCTTGTTCTTGGCTGGCTTTAATATAGGAATAATAACCCCGTGTTTCCATGAAGAAGGAAGTCTCCCTGATCTCCACACTTTATTAAAAAGACGCAATAAAAAGTTCAGAGAAAAATCAGATACATTTTTGATCATCATATAACATATCTCACCCTTTCCTGGTGAAGTTTTTTTTAACTCTTCTAACAGCTCTCTTTAATTCATTTAGTGAGAATTCCACATCAAGATGTTCATTAGAAGGCCCTTTCTCCATCCTAATATTTGGATGTTCCTTTATACCTTGTTCTCTGTTTATTTCCATTTCTTCTGCAGATTGCCTCGTTCAACAGCGCAAAACTTTATTCACAATCGCAATCAGCTCAGGAGGAGTGGGCTAAATCTAATTTATTATTATCTGATACGACATGATATGATGATATTATAGCCTAATAAATTTAATATGACATATTAACTTTTTACTTTTAAAGAGAAAAGTAAAAAGTACAGATCTATTCTGTAAAGCTAAAAGTATATATGTAAACAAGGATAAAATTACAGTTTTAAAGCAAGGTGAGCTTGATAAAAATAAATAAAATGTTAAAAAACAAGGTAAACGAGGTAAGGTGATAATGATATATAAAAACGAATCAATTAATAATAATCTTGTCCTCCTATCCGGTAGGTGGCGACATAATTAACGTGCGAGACATCTGAAGAAACAGGATTGCGGTTTGTTTTGAACAACTTTCCCCGTACTTTATATTTAAAACGTCTTAAAGTGGAATGATCTATAATGATCAAGGGATTGTAAGCAATCTAACAGCTTGTTTATATAGTCTAAAAATTCCATATTAAAGCTCAAACCAATCACATCGTAAACATTATGTTACACAAATGTGTGGTTGGTGGTTGTCCGAACCGATCGGACATCATTATTCATTATATGTTACCCGAGGATCCGAAAAGACGCAGTCTTTGGTTAAAGTTTATTGAAGACAGTAAAGATGATGGGGAAAACGCGACCTCTTCATGCCGGGTGTGCGGAAATCATTTCTCTGAGGAGAACTACTTCAAAATGGATCTGGGTTACGCCACATGCATGATACTAAGTGTGGATGCTGTTCCTACACTACATACTGTTGATCGATCATCTGAGACTGAAAGGGAGATACAAGTAGGACATTTCTTTTGTTTATTATATATAAATTACATACTTTATATATAATTTAATTACACTTAAAGTACAGTTACATTTAATTACTCTATATATAGTATATAAATGAAATGTAATTATATGTAATTAAACAACCCTGCTTTGTTAAATGTTTATATTTATGTTTATATTATTTAAATTAGCTTATTTTATAATATTTATTTAATATAAATCACATATTTTAATCATACATAATATAATTCCATTGAATTGTTTTGTATATAATATATAAATGAAATGTAATTACATTCTATAATTAAACATCAATATTTCATATTAAAATATTTATTTATAATATGTATTTACTTTGCTTATATAAATTACACAATTTATTATATATAATATATAATTACATTTAATGCACAATTAAATGTATTTTATGTAATATATAAATAAAATGTATTTAATATATTAAAAGATGTTTCACACACAAAAAAGAAAAAAGAAGATTGTTCTCGTGAGTGCGGATCATAATTTCCTACACACACACACACAATACAATACATATTTTGCTTATGTAAATGTAAGCAAAATATTATATGTAATTTATGTAATGTAAATAAATGTATAGTACATAGTTTATATATACATATATAATTACATTTAATATACAATTACATTAAATTATTTTATATGTAATATAAATTAAATGTGTATATGTCTGTCTGTCTGTCTGTCTGCCTGTCCATCTATAAACAATTATATGTAATGCTATACTATATTATGTTTTATCTGACAGGAAGCAGAAGATGAGTACATGGAAGATGACACAGGTAAAATTGCCATTTCTGAGGCTGTTTCACTTGCTTGTGTCAAAGAGGAGCCTCTTGAATATGAGCTGAGTACCAACATGACATCTGGACAAGAGCAGAACTCCTCACTGGATGAGAGTGTTAAATATGAAGAGAGTGAGCTGTCCGTTACTGAGGATGGCACCTCAACTGTAATTTTCAGGGTTAAAGAAAATCATGCCAGAAAGTTCATCAACTGTCTAACTTGTGGCCAGAGATTCCGTAGTAGACGCACCCTAATGAAGCATCGACGGGCTAATCACTCTAAAAAGAAAACCAAATCTGAAGTCAAAGAAAAATTTTATATCTGTTCTACTTGTGGGGAGAGGTTTAATAAAATGGGTCTCCTTTTGCGGCATCGAGCCATACACACTAAGGAGAATCCCGAAGGGAGGTTCATGTGCCAACAGTGTGGAAAGGGCTTCCCCGATCAGGCTTTTTTGAAAGCTCACCAGAAAGTTCACGAGGATGCAGAGTCGATCATGCCGTTTACATGCCACTTATGTCCCAGACGTTTTGGCTACAAAGTTGCTCTCATCGCTCACATGAAACATCACTCATCCAAACTCGCGTCCATCTGCCCCATCTGTGAAAAGAGCCATCAGTTCAGAGGTTCCCTCATTCAGCATCTCAAATCATCTCATGCAGGAGAGAAACTCTTGTGTAAGACCTGCGATAAGAGTTTCCTAAGAGTCAATGGCTACGTCAAACACATGGACAGACACAACGTGATGACCCCGTTCTACTGTGACATCTGCAAAATTTACCTCTCACTGCGAGGCTACATGGCACACATGCTCACCCATGAGCAGAAGAGCCTTCCCGAGCAGCAGCCTGATGAGTCTGTTGAGAACCAACCAAACGATACTGAAATAAGTCTTGCCGGTGTGAATAGCACTGAGGAAGGAATCGATTCGGTGACCGTGAGGCAGGAAGAGGCCGGGATGGAGCCGCTCAGCGAAGATGAGATGGAAGTTCTGTCTGGCAGTTCAGTGGATCCATTAAGAGTCGAAGATGTGGAGTCTGAAAATGTGGTTGTGGGAAAGGAACTTTGCCAAGATAATCATGAAGAGAAGGAGAAGAGCAAGGACAGCTCTGGCACATAATGAGATCTCAGTCTAAACGAGTACTATATAATAAATGGCATGATTCTTTTTTATAGTTTTGTTTTTATGTTGCTTCATTACTGAAAAAAAGAGTTTAGTTTACTCAAGGCGAAAACTCTCATTCGCTTTTCTTTCATTAGTCAGGCTTATGGTTGAACCTAAGGGCCTAATTCTGTTTAAATGTTAGTTACACAGTTAATTAAACTAAGTATTGTATATTGTAGGCAGATTTCTGTATTTCTTTACAGAACAAGTAACAATATATAATAGCACATACATTTGATTGTCTTTATCATGTAGAAAGTGTAAGTCTCTGTGGAATTAGTAATAATGTTTAGCTGCTATTAATGTTTAGACATTGTAAAACATTTTATGTGCATATTTATGTGCATAAGACAAATCCTTTGTAAGATGCATTTCTTAAAAACACTTAAAATAACAGGTATTCAACGGCAGGCTTTAAGATGGTTTAGATCCTACCTGTCCGATCGCTACCACTTTGTTCATTTAAATGGGGAGTCATCTCAATTATCACCAGTAAAATATGGAGTGCCACAAGGATCTGTCCTAGGTCCTCTGCTATTTTCGATATACATGTTGCCCCTTGGTAATATTATTAGAAAATACGGGATTAGCTTCCACTGTTATGCAGATGATACTCAACTATATATCTCAACAAGACCAGATGAAACTTCTAAATGATCTAAGCTAACAGAACGTGTTAAAAATTTAAAAGATTGGATGACCAAAAATTTTCTCCTATTAAACTCGGATAAGACAGAGATATTACTTATTGGACCAAAAGACAGTACACAGAATCTCGTGGATTACAATTTGCAACTAGACGGATGTACAGTTACTTCCTCTACAGTCAAAAATCTGGGTGTTATATTAGATAGCAACTTGTCTTTTGAAAAACATATTTCCCATGTTACAAAAACAGCATTCTTCCATCTTAGAAACATTGCAAAGTTACGAAACATGTTACCTGTTTCTGATGCAGAAAAGCTAGTTCATGCATTCATGACCTCTAGACTGGACTATTGTAATGCACTGCTAGGTGGTTGTCCTGCATCTTCAATAAACAAGCTACAGGTAGTCCAAAATGCAGCGGCTAGAGTCCTTACCAGGTCAAGAAAATATGATCATATTACCCCAATTTTACAGTCTCTGCACTGGCTACCTATTAAGTTCCGTATCAGTTACAAAATATTATTACTTGCCTATAAGGCCCTTAATGGGCTAGCTCCTGCGTACCTAACTAGTCTTCTACCACGCTACAATCCATCACGCTCCCTAAGGTCGCAAAACTCTGGACTTTTGGTAGTACCTAGGATAGCAAAGTCCACTAAAGGAGGTAGAGCTTTTTCGCATTTGGCTCCCAAACTCTGGAATAGCCTTCCTGATAACGTTCGGGGTTCAGACACACTCTCTCTGTTTAAATCTAGATTAAAGACACATCTCTTTGGCCAAGCATTCAAATAATGCATATCATAATCTTGTACTGCAGTTATATCTGATCAAATGCACATTATTATTCTTTAGTTTGGGCTAAACAAATCAATTTTGCTTGGTTGGAACAGCAGCTACGCTAATTATGTCCCTATTTGTTTCTCTGTTTTTGCCACGGGATGTAACTAGGATTTACACAAGCTTCAGTCTGGATCCAGAACACCTGAGAAGAGATGATGCCAACCCCTCAGAGGACCTCAGATGATGCCAACCCTGAAACAACCCACCAGATCCAGTCTGTATCCAGATCAGATGGTCACTGCAGTCACCCGGATCCAGTACGTATTCAGACCAGATGGTGGATCAGCACCTAGAGAGGACCTCTACAGCCCTGAAAGACAGCGGAGACCAGGACAACTAGATGAACACCAGATACAGATGTTATTCCCCTGTAAAGACCTTGTCTCAGACGACCACCGGGACAAGACCACAGGAACCAGATGAGTCTTCTGCACAATGTGACTTTGCTGCAGCCTGAAATTGAACTGCTGGTTTGGTCTGGCCAGAGGAGAACTGGCCCCCCGACTGAGCCTGGTTTCTCCCAAGGTTTTTTCTCCATTCTGTCACCGATGGAGTTTTGGTTCCTTGCCGCTGTCGCCTCTGGCTTGCTTAGTTGGGGACACTTCATTTCCAGCGATATTGTTGACTTGATTGCAAATGATTGCAAAGATACTATTTAAACTGAACTGAGCTGAATGAAGACATCACTGAATTCAATGATGAACTGTCTTTAACTGGAAAATTAGTGTTTACTATTGTCATTTTGCATTATTGACACACTATTTTCCTAATTAATGCTGTTCAGTTGCTTTGACACAATCTGTATTGTTAAAAGCGCTATATAAATAAAGGTGACTTGACTTGACTTGACCATG
>NW_015657969.1:1410636-1431231 GCF_001515625.1 Sinocyclocheilus rhinocerous | reverse complement strand
CTAATTATGTTAATTATGTCTCTATTTGTTTATCTGTTTTTGCCTCGGGATTGACACAAGCTTCAGTCTGCACCTGAGAAGATTGCATCATATAATAATTTCTGTTAATAGTGTTCATCGTCTGTTTTATTACGTCTTAAATTGATTTTTCCGTACATTTCTGCCATATGTACATTAATTGACAGTCACCACTGATAAGCTACCACTAAATATTGTAGAAACTTAATTTGCTGTAAAGTTGCTTTGCAATGATTTGTATCGTGAAAAGCGCTGTACAAATAAACTTGACTTGACTTAAAATATCATGTATGATTTTACTGTTTCCTGCAACACTGCCAGACGTGCAAGTTCACCAAATATGAATTCTGACATGCAGCATAACGAAAAGCTTGTCTTTGTCTGCGCTTTGGCTCACCCATGTTTCGCAAGTATTGTGAATGTGAATTCTATAAAAATGAAAACAGTGCAAAAAAAAAAAAGTACATTCATAATAAAGTGTTTTTGTAAAAATGGCAAACTTTATTTTCTACATGTACAAAAGAAAGAACAGGATAGCAGCTTGCTATATGGACAGCAACATTTCCAGCACTCTTCCAAGTCAAAGGCAGGAAAAATACAACTGAGATGAAAAGAAAAATGTACAACATATTTAAACTTGCTCAGAAAAAAACCCAAAAACAAACCAGCAAGGAATTCGAAGAAGAATTTACATCTTAGACACCAAGTCCTGTAAAAGACAAGGTGTTTGAATGATTATTTTTTTTGTCTGGTGGGCCTTTAAGGAGATGCTTTTTGAAAAGTATAATTTATATGCTCTTCTCAACTGGGTACCTTTGCCTCAAGTGAAACGGAGTTCCAGTATCCACCTGTGAGAGAAAACTTCCCACTGCCGATTCGAGCTAGAATCTCCTCCGGCGTGTCCTCGGGGCCATTAGCAAATGGAGTAAATCTGAGAAAAATCCCCGTGTCAGTTGAACACAAACACATGTTGAAAATTGATAGCGCTAGGTTTACATACTTACCCAGTTAACATTGTGTACAGAAGGACGCCTAAACTCCAGATATCACAGGCAGCATCATAACCCTGTTTCTTCAGCACCTGGGGACCAAAATGATTTTTTCTGATTAAGAAACTGACATTTATTTTACAAAATGCATGACATGCAAAATGTACCTCTGGGGCCACAAAGTTGGCAGTGTAACAGGGCGTCATCAGCAGTCCGTTTTCCGCTCTCAGCTGCTTGGCAAAGCCAAAGTCACAGATCCGGATGGACTCGGGATTCCCTGATTCATCAACGTAAAGGATGTTACTGGGCTTCAGATCCCTGTGAACCACCTGATAAGGAGGAAATGAAGCTTAAATTAGAACCAAGGTGGCTCACAGACCATATCAGGCCCATCAATTATTTTTTTATTTAAAATTAAATACATTTTAAAATACATTTTAAATGATCATTTAATTTATAATTTAAATTGTTATTACTGTTATCATATATATATTTTTTTACAAAATCATTTTAATTTTGTTATACAGAGTATATACACTACCTTTCAAAAGTTTGGAGTCAGTTTGATTTTTTTATAAAGAAATTAATACATTCATTCAGCAAGGACACATTAAATTGATCAAAAATGACAGTACAGACATTTATAATGTTATAAAAGATTTCTATGTCGAATAAATGCTGCTCACTTTAACTTTCTATTCATCAAATCTTGAAAAAAAAAAAAGTATCCCAATTTTCCAAAAAATTATTAATCAGCGCAACATTATTAATAATAAGAAATGTTTCTTGAGCACCAAATCAGCAAATTAGAATGATTTCTGAAGGATCATGTGACACTGAAGACTGGAGTAAAGATGCTAAAAAAATTCAGCTGTGCTTCACAGGAATAAATTACATTTTAAAATAGATTAAAACAGAAAACATTGTAATAATATTTCACAATATTACCGTTTTTACTGTATTTTTGATCAGATAAAGACAGTCTTGGTGAGCATAAGAGACTTTTTTCAAATGTCTCGAGAACTCTTGAATGGCAGTGTATACTACAGACTTTTGCATCGGTTGAATCTGCCTCTTGGCTTCTAATGTTGAGTTTATCTGCCCTAGAGCCATTATAAACCAGTATGCAGTAAGACCAGGCAGTCTCACAAAGCCTCATTTGTTTCCCAAGATCACAATCTTAATGTACTTCAGCTGGGCTTTAAGTTTCATTCCCTCAGCTATTGTCTCCCTAAACATATTGATGTACTGTCTGTATGGCACACATTTTACTTTGTTCTTTACTATAGTTTGAGCTCTAGGGAGGTTACATACCCCTTGAGCGTGCAGGTACTCTACAGTCTTTGTGATGGTGTACAGCACAGCGCTGGCCTCCCGCTCTGAGAAGAACTTCTGTCTGAGGATCTTATCCAGCAGTTCCCCTCCCTTCAGCAGTTCTGTCACCAGATACACTGAGCGGCCATCGTCGAACACCTGCATACAGTGACACAGTTATATTAGTTGATCATTGCTAATCAGTTTAAAGTCACCATCTCTATTTTATTACAAACATCACTTTTCATGAAATGCTATAGAAATCAATTCTGCAATACATAACAATATGGTTATGGATATTTACATCTGCAGGAAATGAATTTTGTGTTTGAAGGCAATCAATGCTGTGTTCAAGGAACAATTGAAGCAGATGCATTTCTAATGTATTAAACAATGGAAACAATAATACTAATACACTGCTAAAAGAATATGAATGATGGATAATCTGCTCTGAGTAATTTGCAGGAAAGACAATAAGAGCAGAAACTCATTACACTATTCCCTCATTCCGGAAATGTCAGAGCAGAATCGGTTTCAGGTAAACACATCAATGCTCTTTGAAAAGAACTAGACATTAACTTAATATAATTGTGTTCAGCCACTAAGACAAAGCTCAGAGTCTGCCGCCACAGACCATTGCCCTTCATCCTTATGGATGAAAATAAAAAGACTGCATCCTTGTTTCTTAACACTCACGTCTTTCAAGGTGATTATATTTGGATGCTGTCCATAGCGTAACAGAATTTCCACCTCGTCCGTTGGATCCCGTTTAGCTTTATTGATTATCTAAACATGAAAAATATAGAGAGATATATATCACAATGTCCAAGAAACTCACTGTAAGGCAGTATAAAATTGTCTTTGAAAAGGCCCAAAATAGTTAAGATTAAATGCTGCTGCTATGCAGTTGTTAAGAAGTTCAAAGCGGTTTTATTAGGGATGTGCTGATATTAAAATTCTATCCAATATCCTAATAATTATTTAATTTATTTAGACAACACAGTCTAGAATTTTAAATAATAATAAATTGAAAAAACAAACAAACAATAAAACCTAGACCGAATCGTTTTAATTGTTACAAGTGAATTTAAGTATTATAATGTCCACTATAAAAAAGGATATTCATTGAGATATGTTAAATATTACAATTTAACTGCGTTCTTAAATTAGTGAATTAGTGTTTTTAGTTATAAAAAATAAAAATAAAAATGTAAATATAAAATTTCACTTTAGAAATGTAAAAATAAAATTGAATGCACATTTAAAGTTTAATTTTATATGGAATTTTTAAAAAATATATAATTTTTTTTAATTATAGTTTTTTTGTGTTTCTTATTTTTAATCTAAATGTAAACATATGGTAAATGAACAGGAACTATCCAATAATAGGAAATATAGGAAATATCCAATATTATATATATATATATATATATACACACACAGACACACACACACACACATATACATATACATATATATATATATATATATATATAGATAGATAGATAGATAAAGAGATAGAAGGAGAGAGAGAGAGAGAATTTTTTTTCTGCAATCAATTTGGTGTTCTGGATGGTCTTTTTAAGGTTGATTTAGTGCCTCAATGAAAGCAGTCAGTGTGTTGGTTTAATATGACTCGCTTCGCACCTTCACTGCATACTCCATGCCTGTGCTTTTCTGTATGCAGCGTCTGCAGATGGAATATGAGCCAACTCCGATATCCTCCTTCACCTCATATGCGTCATTGAACTGAGACACGTTTCTGTGGAACTGCTGCAGAGTGTAAACAACCAGATGTAATGCTGACATAAAATCAGACTCATAGCTACACCTTAAAAACAGTCATTACAGCATATACTATGTGGAAAGAGGCTTAAGTGTGTTACGCATGAGTGTGTATACCTGAACTATAGAGCTCACACTGTTGCCCTGCAGGGGTTGAGACTCTTCTTCTGAGCTGATGGCCACAAAACTAAAACCTCTGAAGAGTTGATTGGCATTGGCACTAGGGGGTACACCTGGAGAGTCTACCAGAAAACACACAGCGGTTTTAATCTAGTCATTAAATACACCATCAAATAATCCGACAGATTTCAAAAGGTCTAGCAGCATTGAATGAAACAGGTTTTCGTGTATTTGTCTGAGAGGGGATTAAAGACGGATGGCAAGCACAGTCTACCTGATCTAGTGTCAGACACAATCGTTTATAAGCTGACGTACCTTTGGGAGTTTTTGCTGTAAATTCTGGGTCAAAGTAGAATGTGTCGTCTGGTCTGCCAGAGGCTGGTTTGAAGGGCGGGTGAATCTCTCTTCTAAATAATTTCTTAGACAAACAAGACATGATAAAACAGTAAAACCACCATACAATGATAGAGTATAATTTTTTCATCGTAAATGCATGTTCCTTTAAAGACTCACATTCCAGTCAATGGTAGCATAAAACGGGTGTCTCTTTATCTCTTCAACTCCATCTGGACCAGCACCTGCAGATGAGTTAAAATCAAAATATGCATAACTTAACACACAGAAATGAACATCCAGTCAGTCTAATACACTACTATTTTAAAGGCTGGGGTCAGTATGATTTTTTAAAAATGTTTTTGTTTTTTTAAGAAATCTCTTATGCTCACCAAAGTTGCATTTATTTTAAACAAAAATACAGTAAACAAAATAAATATATTTAAATATAATGTTTGATAAATATTATTATAATTTGACACAACTGCTTTCTATTTGAATATATTTTAAAATGTAATTTATTCCTGTGATGTTAAAGCTGAATTTTCAGCAGCCATTACTCCAGTCTTCAGTGTCACATGATCCTTCAGAAAACATTCTAATCTACTGATTTGGTGCTCAAGAAACATTTGTTATTATTAACAATGTTGAAAACAGTTGTGCTGCTGAAAGTTAAAAAGAACAGCATTGATTTGAAATAGATTATTTCAGTGCATCCTTGCAGAATAATTGTAAATAAAAAAAATACTGACCCCAAACTTTTGAAAGGTAGAGTATGTGAGTGGGCTTACCGAATCTATTGGAAGGGTTTCGTTTGAAAAGGCTCCTGAGGAGACTCTGAGCTTCTGAACTCAGAAACTGAGGCATTCCAAGCTTCGCCCTACAAAAAACAGGTCAAGAGTCAAGCCAGAGTTCAGATAGTCAACAAATGAAAGATCATCCCTTTATTATTAAGCTGCACAATTGTAAGTGCTGGTCATTGACCAATCAGATTGAATCAAATCTAATGTTTTGTTTTCCAACGAAACATCTTTCTATATAATTTTCACTTCAGATTTGCCTGCCCTTATATGTCAAGAAAAATGTGTCGTTTGTACAGATCATTTAAAATACATGTCGGCCTGAAGGTCACTTCCTATTTAAGTGGGCAGTTTGTTGGACCAGAATGAGCTGTAATGTGACTTTGTGGTGATAAATTCAAATTATGGTACAAAATCTGTCTACACAAGCCTAGAGGTCAGATAACATAAAACAGAGGACAAAGACAAACTCGGTCACTGTCATCTGCACTGAGGTCTCTTCTACAGCTAATCCTTTGTGTATTCACATCAGTGGCAATTATCGGTTCTTATCAGTCCTCTGCAGAAGCCTCAAATGAACACTGTAATTGACAAACCCTCATCTTGCCATCTTGCCTTCTCTCTAAAAGTCAGCGGTCATTCCTCTAAAACCACATTACTACAGTTTCTCAAAGCCGTCAAACTGTAAGCAGACCTTTGATTATAATTATCCACTACAGCAGTGCTAGTGTGGCACACCTGAGCATTATTCACTCCTCAGCAGGCCGCATTATGACGTGACGTGTGTTTTGTGTGGTTCCGTGGTTACTGATGGTTAAGTGCTTAGTCTTTAAGGTAAACAGCACTGTCAACTAAACCAAGGGCTTATCCTCATCGCTACAGCACTTAGCATCCAGATGTTGCGCAGGCCAATTCCACTGGCTCTTTCCACTTAGAGTGGATGACTGTGTTTAGATTATAGTGTGAGGTGAGTCTCCGATGGGGTAGTGGAAGGATGAGGCCGTCGCACTCACTTTAGAATCATAGTCATGGTTTCCTTGCGGTCCTTGCCTTGGAAAGGCAGCGTTCCAGTCAGCATTTCAAACTGAGGATGGAGAACAAAACAAGTTGTTTCTCTGAAGTGTGATTTTATATGATTTTATATTTTGGTTTATGTTTAACTGCCTGATGTTGCACTGACAGATGGTTGAAGGTGCTGGAACAATATTCTAGTTTGTTCCGGCCCAGTTTAGATAGTGTTCAAGATTTTTTAAATAATTTTATATTAATTATTATTTAATAATGAATTTTTATATCTCCTAAGTGTATTTTAAAATAACTAAATCATTTAAATTTATTTATAATATTATTAATTTTTTTAATAAAAAATTTATAACAAAATAAAATAAATAAAATTCACAAAGTAGATTAAATAATTTTTTAATGAGAAAACAAATTACTGAGATCGCCTTTAATGGGAACAAATACAAAATGCTAAAATAAACAAGAATAGAAACAGGAAGTGGCGCTCCCTCACCATGAGTACACCGTAAGACCACCAGTCAGCGCTATAAGTGTGTCCTCTTCTGTTCACCACCTCTGGAGCCATATACTCTACCGTCCCGCAGAAAGAGTATGCTTTATTTTCGTGATCGATCGACTCCTTACTGAGTCCAAAATCTGAAGACGCACACAAACACACTTTCAGTATGGCGACATCAGTGTTGTTACTCTTAACTACAACCACAGCTGCTCAAAACTGTTTTTTGTTAACTGAAATAATGCTGAAATAAGCTTCTCAAAAATGAGAAATACTGCCTTGGCAACTAACGATTAAGTTTAAGTTGAAGAACTAAGAGTACTAAAAGAAAAACTGAAATAAAAATAAATAATAATAATAAAAAGAATAAGCTAAATAGAAATATTAAAAAAAGTAAAATTGACAAAAGTACAACAAAAAACAATTCCTAAAACCAAGATTAAAATGAAAACTAAAAATCTAAACATCAAAGATAAAAATAATAATAAATAATACTAAAAAAAAATTCCCACAATCATTGCACAAAACCTAATTTCCCACACATTAGCTCTGTGCAGTTCACCTTGTCATATAGTATGAGTGTGGTTTAGATGCCATAACTCTCTACAGAGGGAAGGTTAAAGCATCTGTCTGCCCTCCCTCGAGGCTGCAGTCAAACTCAACACAAAGCCCTAAATGCTCAAGGTGGCCCCATGCTGATGCAGCCAATCCAGCAATCTGAAATTACCTACCTGTCAGCTTTATGTGGCCGTCCTCATCCAGGAGAATGCTGAAATTACACAGATTCAAAGCATTAAAAATCCATTTAACAGTGCATGAACACACTCACACAAAGGGTCTGCTGCCAATCCCACCCTGAGCCATAAGGACATATCTCTATGTCACAGCTACAAGACTGCAACCATTATTTTTATAGCCCTATTCCCTGCAGACATAAATGAGATTTATTGACGACCTTACAGACAACAGTGAGGAAGGATAAAAAAAAGAGAACAAGTGAGTGTGCTTAGTGAAACAGCAAAAAACAAAAGCACAAAGGGAAGTATGAAAAGGAAAAATTACATTATCGTTAAAAAGATTTTTAGAATTGTTATAATGATTTTTTTTTAAATAAGTCTCTTGTGTTCACCAAGGCTGCATTTATTTGAACAAAACATGTGGTAGTATAACAGTAATACTGTGAAATATTATTACAATTTAAAAGAACTGTTTTCTATTTTAATATATTTAAAATTGTTATTTATTCCTGTGATGCAAAGCTGAATTTTCAGCATCATTACTCCATGAAGTGTCAAATGATTCTTCAGAAATCATTCTAATATGCTGATTTGCTGCTCAGAAAACATTTTTTGTTATTAATGTTATTTTTTTTTCCAGAAGCATCTTTGCTGAATAGAAAGTTCAGAAGAACAGAATCTATTTGAGATAGAAATCTTTTGTAACATTATTAAATTAAAAAAAAAAAAAAAAAAAAAAGACTTCACAACAACACAATAAGCCCCCCTTCCCCTCCAAATTAAGCACAATAAAAGTCTAAGGAATGGATAAATAATAACTCAATTTTCAATAAATGTTCCTATTTCTGTCCTTTTGGGAATTTGATGGTCTCTTTGTTTTAAACCATAAAGGTTAGAAATGAAATATTAAATAAAGAATGACAAATAAATAATAAGCATAATGACAATTTTCATCGATTTGCATGAACCATCCTTTTAAGTTCTAGTCTAAACTGGGTTTATTTGAGAACATTCAGTACTTCTCTGGTTTCAGATCTCTGTAGATGATGCCTAGTCCATGCAGATGGTCCAGAGCTAAAGCCAGTTCAGCCAGATAAAACTTCACATCCTCCTCTGTGAACATCACCTGAGGAAGGAGAGCATATGCTTTACATATCAATCAGACAGTCTCGTCCTCTCTAAGTGGACAGTCTTGGCGAGAATAAGCTGAGAAAATTGCAAGGAGCTGGTGGCTACATGAGACTCTGCTTTGTAAGTTGTTTTGGATAAAAGCATCAGCTAAATGCTTTAATGTAAATGTAATGCTTGGGGTAACCATGCGCTATTTACCTCTTTTGACAGTCGAGTAAAGAGATCACCTCCTCTTAAAAAGTCCAGAATCAGATAAAGCTTTCCTTCAGTCTGGAATGCTGCAAGAAGTACACAAGAAGAGTGTGAGAAAGAAAGAATGGCTTCATTGGTTAACAGAACATTAGAACAAGAGCTGCTCTTTATTCTGATTGGCCGATGACCAGCACTTACCATAGTGTAGCTTAACAATAAAGGGATGATTAACCTCCACCAGGATGTCCCGCTCCATCTTAGTCCTGACCCGATCCCGTACTGAAAACACACGCATAAATAACACTTCTGTTTACTTCAATTAAGTACACTAACAACGCTTCTCTCCCCTCTAACAACGTTCCCCCTCCGCCCAGAAATCTGGCAAAGCAGAATTACGCAGATGGCACCGGATGACTAATTAAATAAAGTAGGGAGAAAAATGCAGTGCAAGAGAGACAAGAGAAGGGATGGAAGGGCTGTTTTTCATAGTTGTACCCTTCCACGAACATCAATTTACATTCTTAAAACAGCTACGACTGGGAATTAACCAACCAAAACACTGGAATAAACAGAACCTAACCAGGCTACTGTGGAAGTAAATGCTTAGGATGTTTCTTGAGTCATCTGGAGTCCCACGTGTTAATGAGACTTTTGAACTGTTTATAATCTCTTGGCTTGCACACCTGCAAGACTTCCTGTCAAGGGCAAAAACAATTAATTTGCACTTTCAGCTACAGGACTAAAGCCAAACGTCAAGCCTTCTTCATGTTTTACTGAATTTGTTTCAAGGAGTCAAATTTGCCAAATCATACTTCATACAATTCATAGATGATATATGACCTACGACAATATTTGACTATTCAAAAACCATTGGCAGTGTTCAATAATAGAGTTACAGAAGTTAAAGTGTTTTAAACTGAATTTGCCCTCTAAGTCAATTTCAGATTGTACTAGCAGTCTTGTCAATAGATGATAAACAATTGCAATGAAGTTTGATTAAATATTATGTAAAATAAGTGGTAATTTAATTTCAGCAATTTGTGTACATCTCATTTGTTATATTTATTATTTAAAAAAAGAGTGAATAAATTATACATTCATATATCTATTAAATATTCACATACATTTTTTATTAAGTTTTAAAATAATTTACATACATGCAAATTAGTGAAAAAATGTGTGCATATATATATATATATATATTGACTGACTTAATACCTTTCAGAGTGGCTTTTTTCAGCACTTTCATTGCATACAGCTGTCCTGCATCCGGGCCTGTTGTCTTCTTCACTAAAAACACCTGCAACACACAAACAAAATCAAGGCTTCATCAAAACAACATTAAAAAACACTTTAAAACAGGATCTATTTTACTCATCAGTTCGTCTTGAAAACACAATTAGTTCCCTTTCAGTCGGTCACTCTCGACGTCACGTCGGATGACCGACGAATTGGGATCTCGCTTAGAGAGACCAATCTACTTCGAGTGTAAACTAAACGAGCCAATGCACATTGGCATGCGATTATTGCATCCAGCTGCTGCTGATCACAGCGTGAGTATAAGTAGGCAGCAGATGCAGCGCATATTCAGCTTTTTGCTTCGGAGCCGAGCGGTTCTATCGTTCTACTCCTGACCGATAGTCTAGGAACATAATAACCAGAAAATAATCTAAAAGGAAGAATTCAGCGTTTAAATGAGCTCACTTATCTATGTAGCGCAATGGCAGTCCTTATAACTGTGCAAGGATGACTAATCACATACATTTGCTTCGACCCAGTTGCAAAATGCATTAAGTGGCGTAGCCTATTCATACACACTATCATTGCAATAAAAGCAATGCGACAGAATTATGCTGAGAATAATGTGAGCAATCATACCAGCACCGGCTTCTGAATCTGCTTCGTGAGTTGCCATGTTTGGACGGTATGAGGGGTCCATCCCACGGTTCATGTGTAGGATCTGCTCTTTGTGCCTTTCCAGAAATATAGCTTTAAGTATAAGCAAAATCATATATAATATTATAAGTGCCACATTAACATCAGTATTTATAAAATACAATACGATATTGGTTAAGAAATGTCAGAAATTTGATTAAAGACAACAACATAATGCAATGTTTTTACTGGCTATACGTTAGACAGCTAATTAGTCATAGGCGCCATTTTGGCTCAAGAAGAGCGCGCAGGAGCCTTTAACTCAGGGTTAGAAACTGGATTTGTACGGATAATGCGTGAAAATAATGACTAAAGATCTGACTGCGAGATCTTTCTGTTTTATATTTTTATCGAACTACTGTGTATGATGCCTGTTTTTAAGCTGCTTCAATTTTTAATCATTTTTTAAACAGCTAGGCTACTTCAGTGTAATACTGTATTACACTGACATACATTTCTATAAGCCATATGGTATTTATTGCCTTTGGGTAGATGCTATGAATATTCAAGCAGTGACATGCTTAAATTGTATAAAAATATTTTCCAAAAATACACTAAATCTATTTAGAATTTTTTTTTTTAGGAAACTATAGCCTATGCTTTTACTCTGAATTGTACTCATGTTCTGAATTGTTTCTACTGAACACATTGTATGGTAGAACCGACGGTAAAGTAACATTTACATTGTTCCTTTTATAACTGAAAAGAACCCCAAATTAATGTATCTCATTAATAGACAGTTCATTCCATCTCAAATTACAAAACTGGGATCTGTCTTGTACCTCGTTAACTCAAATAGCCCGGTAGAAGGCTGGGTTCCATATGTAAGACCTAAGTGGATCTCATATGTGTAAAGTCCACGGTATAGCCTCGAGCCCGTGTTTCCCCGGCAGACTTCTGCCATTCCAAGAGGGTTCAATCACCTCCATTCTTCCATATGCACCTAAGGAATGTTCATATGCGTATTTGCTTCCGAAACCTCCTTCGAGAAGGCTGCAGCTTCCGTAATGTCCCTGTTCCAAGTAGAACGGGTACGTTTCCCAGTGTTATCCAGTCTTACTCATTGGGTAGTGCCATAGTAGCAGTAGCTGGTCCTCTTGTGAAGCCCTGGCCTACGCCAAAAATACTCCACAGATCGTCTCGGTTACGTATGTAACCCTCGTTCCCTGAAGGAGGGAACGGAGACGTCACGTCCCGTCGCCACAGCTCCTGTACCACCACTGAGCAGCCGAGTCACCAGCTCGGCTCCTCAGCGAAAACCTGAATATGCGCTGCATCTGCTGCCTACTTATACTCACGCTGTGATCAGCAGCAGCTGGATGCAATAATCGCATGCCAGTGTGCATTGGCTCGTTTAGTTTACACTCGAAGTAGATTGGTCTCTCTAAGCGAGATCCCAATTCGTCGGTCATCCGACGTGACGTCTCCGTTCCCTCCTTCAGGGAACGAGGGTTACCATACGTAACCGAGACGTTCTGTGCTGTACCATGACACTGTAACTATAGTGACCGTGACTAACTCCATGTGTAATTTTACTGAGATTGTCGTTAAAGTATGAATGACTGTTTTTTTTTCACCTGGGCATGGCTCAGGCTTTCATCTGTGCTGATTGCCTCTCAAAGCACAATGCAAACATACACAAACCCACACACACACCAAACACTAAAAATATATTTGTATAGGTGGGCGGTATGACCAAAATCTTATATCACTGTATGAGTAATTTTAAATCACAGTAACAATATGTACACAAACAGTTATTTGCCTAAATATTTTAAATACCACATAATATGCATCATTCGATTATGTAATAGTTAATTACTTTAAAAATTAAACAGATTGCACCTCATTTGACAATATTTTTGGGGTATTTGTTTGGAACTTGTTGAGCACAAACAAAAAGGTTTCTTTCTTTCTTTCTTTATTTCCTTTTTCAGGAAAACTTTAACAATAAGGTCTCATTTGTTAACATTAGTTAATGCATTAACTAACATGAAGTAACAATGAGCAATATATTTTTACAGCATTTATTAACCTTTGTTAATGTTAGTAAATAAAAAATGTTCATGTTCATGTTAATTCACAGAGCATTAACATTACAACTTTTAGATACAACTTTTGATCTTAAAAAAACTATTAGTAAATGTTGAAATTAAAATTAACTAAGATTAATAAATGTTATAAAAGTATTGTTCATTGTTAGTCCATGCTACCTAATGTAGTTAACTGATGTTAATAAAAACTTACTGTAAAGTGAAAATATTTGTAGTGAAAAAATTTAAGTATGGATTAAACTAAAATATAATATTTATTACATTTATTAATTTAGATCTGGATTAAAATTCAGTACCATATATGTACCGCAAGTAACAAGGAGGTCCCTGTCAGTGTTATTTTAGTATTATTTATATACTATAATATTAAAACTTTAAATCAGCTTTTCTTTTCATATTCTCAGTTTCGATTATATTTTTATTAATTTTGTTATGTGCAGCACTTTTTTAATTTTCAATGAGTATTACACCGTGTCCTAACTACACGCGACGCGACAAGATTCCAGCGACAAGCAATTTGGGTGTCCACACCAAACGCGATCCAACACCGCGACGCGACAGAATCAATCAAATATAACAGCCAATCAGAAGCGTGTGTGGGCGGGCTCTCTGTGGAAGCGCACTGCTCTTGCAGCGAAATGGATACGTTTATAATCTAATTCATAAATATTAAATCTTTTTAACATCATTAAATGTACATACTGAGTGACTGATAACATCTTTGTCATGGAATACACTCGTTGGTTCGCAGCGAGTCCACAGTTTTAAACTATCTATTGTTGCTTTCAGTATGGCTATAAGGTCACACAAAATTATATTTAAACTCATATTAGAGACGTTTAACTTTGAATGAAGCACATAATCACCTGAGATTATCTACTTTCATATAGTTTGTATGTTGTTGTTCCAGCCGCGATGTCGTGGAAATAGAAACCATTTCTAAATTAGAAATTTCGCGTGTCGCCATCGCGGCTAGTTAGGACAAAAACTCTGATTAACATGGAAAAGATACCTTTTATCGTGTTTCGCGGCGTCGCATCGCATGTAGTTAGGACACGGTGTTAGTGTTTTAATATTTTTGTATTTCAACTTAAACATTTATTTCAGTTAGTTGCTATGTTTTTTAAGTCTAAGTTTTTCATTTAATATTTAAGTTTTTAATCGTTTTTGTTTGCAACAACAACACTGGTCCCTGCTCTGTCTCTCCATGCACCAATGGGGTCCTTGTACTAAAAAAGTTTGAAGACCCTTGGTATAAACAGTATAACAGAAGCTCCACCTGTATATATTTCTACCATCATATATTCTATATATAAAATCATGCTTCACAGCACTAACTTAATGTGACTTACCTTTCCGAAGGAGCCCTGTCCAAGCACCTTCCTGAGCTCAAACTGCTGCAGGTCGGCCTTCTCTGAGCCCTCTTTAACATGATGTGTGATGTTGATCTCTTTAACAGACACTTCTTCCTGGAGAGAAGACGACAACAAGCCAGAGAGAGAATTACATCAGCGAGAAATGCAAAAACTTTGACAGACGGTACAAACAAAAATTCAGACAAGTAAACTAGAAAAAGAGAGAAAACACTTTTACTGAATTCACCCGAACTCAATAATAAACCTGAACATGCAGCATTAAATTAACACACAGCTGAAATAAGCGGGAATTTCTGCGAAGCGGTCTCAAACGCATCACTCTCACCCACGCCACGCACATCACAGCAGTACGCCGTTGTGTCCCACGTGTTCTCGGGCCCGACCTGGGGCTCGTCACCCTGCTCCATGCCTGAGGGAGGAGGGGTTGAGCACCGGCAATCCCCCTGCAGCGTGCGCCTGCTGCTGGGCTTCTGATGCACAGAGAGAGCAAGACCACACTCAGTAGAAAGCTCGTGTGACAGACAGCTTCCCACACGGTTGCCATGACACCGCCCCCAATCCTCCTGCTCCATCACAGTAGCAGTGGGCGTGGAAAAGGGTGACTAAAGACACAACGTTCAAGCTCTTCTTTCCTCACTCTCTTCCTCCCACTCTCTCTTTCTCTCTTTCCATCCATTTCTCTTTGTCTCCCCCTCTAATCCATCAGCTTTCTATCTCCACACGGTGAGATGATGTCACCCTACGTTGGCGTACCAGTAAAGTGTCTCTCATGCAAGTGATGAAAGTTTATGGGCACAGACGGTCTTCCATCGCTCAATATACTGAGACCCAAACAATAACAAAACCAGGATGCATTAAGAAACAGTAGCTGCTTAGACAACGTTCAACTGAAATGAAATGATACCAGGGTGCTGTGGGTGGTTGTCAGGGTGTTGCTACAGCATATGGTTGCTAAGATGTTCTGGGTGGTTGCTAACCCAGGTGAAAAAGACGTAGTATTAAATGTATTAAAAATATACTTGAAATTCAAGTAGTATGTTTATAATACATTTGTATTCCCAACATGCTTATTTGAAGTGCAATAAAAATATATTGAATTGCATTTTAATATATTTCTAAAAAGTATACTAGAAGTACTTTTGTATTAAATATATGCTTAGTTATACTTCTAAAAAATATGCTAAACAGAAGCATACTTTTAATGTATTTATAAAAAAGTATACTAGAAATACTTTGGTAATAAATATATGCTTAGTTACACTTTTAAGGAATATGCTAAACACAAGCACACTATTAGTATATTTCTAAAAAGTATAGTAGAAATACTATGTTAATAAATATATATTTAGTTACACTTTTAAGGGATATACTAAACACAAGCATACTTTTAGTGACTTTTTAGTGTATTTACAGAAAACATACTTATGTTACCCTTACTTAAAGTATATTTTATGTCTACTTTGTGTAAGAACATAACAAAATGATTACACTTTTAGTGGGTTTTTAATGTACTTTATATTGCAGTAGGCATACTCATGGTTATATTTTAAATATTTATGTATTTATAATTTTAATATTTGGAAAAGTACAATATTTTGAAAAACATTTTTAACATTTACAATGTACAAACGTTTGTCAACTATTATTAAGCATTGCGATATTTAAAATATGTTGTTTAATATGTTGTTCAGTTTTACTTAAAAGGTTATGCTACTTTGGTTGATTAGGCTGTTGTTCATTACATAAAACAATAATTGTAATAAGCTAGGTGTTTATAAATTTGTTCAAGCTTGACGCCTTTATTTTCTAATATATATTTCTGAAATTCCCACAAGGATTTCAACATCATATATGAAAAAAAAAAAAACTTGCGTTTACTTGTTTAAATTCAAACAACCCACTGATCTCAGATTTTTATTAAAATATCTCAGCTTTTCTTTTGAAGATGAACGAAAGTCTTAGATGGTTTGGACTGGAGCATCTTAAGGGTGAGTAATGACAGAATTCAAATTGTTTTGGGGGAACTACAAAATTAATTAGAAAATATAGCGGTATGTTCTTATTTTTACCAGCTTCTGCAAGCGTGTATGGCGTCTGGCTTTTGGAACCTCACTGTGACTTCAGGTAAGATTTAATTAACGTTATTTGTCTGTGCCAGTCGTGTTTTTGACACATGCATTGGCAGAAAAAATAAATAAAATAAAATTAGTCATTATAACATGTACAACATTAACATTCTTTTATTTGCAAAATGAAGTTGTGTATTTATTTATTTCTGATTTCCTGAACAATTTGGCTTCATTGTAATGAGGTTAATGATCTTTGAAAAACCATGATTATGAACATACAATTACTTTGTCTTGAGCTGATTAGCCAACTGTGGTAGAGTTCGTTGATTGGTGTTTATATTTGTTCAAGAGTATGTCTGAAAAAGCACAATTTAAATATATTTCTTTTTCACCTGGGAAGGTATACTGGGTGGTATTCTGGGACCGGCTGCATAAACTGCTTAATTTTTTCTTTAAGTCTGGTCATAACTTTTTAAAGTCAGTTACATAAAAAGGTAGACTGGCCTAATTTGAATCTAAAAAAAATAAGACTGATTAAGACTTTGCTAACTGCTAGTTGGTCAAACTAGTTCTTTAGACACAGTCTTACATAGTGGCTATGTTAATGCAACTGGATGCTGGTCAATAGGGCTGAGTTTCACTTCCCTTTTAGACACACACTCTCAAACTTCCCTAAGCACTTCCCCTCGGGGGAATCCCTGATGCCATTTTGAAGTGTGTTCCACTTCTTGACCCTTGACCCCTCGATTTTGACCGAGGGAACGATTCTACTTCATATGTACACTTCAGGTAGCTCCATAGATCCTAATGCAACATGATTGTGCAATCATCGTAGGTCACGCTTAATTAACCCCCACCTTAAACAACTCTATGATATATTAATTATTTTTTAAATATTTAAAACAGTCAACGCATCTCCACATACATATAGAATGGTGCATCAAGCAAATTTGTAAGGGGAAAAAAATGTAAATAATAAATCAACTCCATAGCAGATTCCAAGTGATCAAGGTTTTAGGACGTTCCAATTCATCCAACTGTAAGGTTTCCACTAGTAGTGAGCACTTGTGCAATGAAATCAATGACGTACATCCAAGTCAACGAGACGGAGGGAAGTTAGCGAGGGAAGCCATAAAAAATGAAGTGGTACACGCCTAGGTCTCACCCAGGTCCCTCATTCAAAGTCTATATTTTCTTATCTCTTTTATTGCCCACCAGGCAAAAATTTGAAGTCTGACAGTTTAGAATCGGTGTTGCTATTGTTAACTGAAACTAAATCTATAAAACATTTTAAAATATAGCTGAAATAAAATATAAATATACTAGCAGAAAGACTTAAACCTAAAAAAATAAAAAAATAAAACCAATACTTTGTATCTTGCCTTGACAACTAGCTGAAAAAAGTTTAAGTTGTACTAAAAATATTAAACTGAAATAAAAAAGAATTAAAGATATGTATAAATATATATATATAAAAAAAATAAAAAAAAATGACAAAAGCACAAAACAAAAGTACTAAACCTTAAACTAAAACTAAAATGGCATTTTAATGCCAAGGACCACCAAATATGATGACCCTTGAGAAGAACTCCTTTCCTAAAATATGAAGGCAGCAGCTGTATATTTTAAGACACATTTATGTTGTTATAGAAAAAACTGTATTTTGTTAAAATAAATATACAATATTAAAATATTAGTGTTAATTCAAAATAATTATTAATTAATAAAAAATTCGGAGTCATTTAAAAATAAGGGTAAGTTCAGAAGGGCATAATGTTGTATGTATACTTTGCATAATATGCATTTTTTTGTCATAAAAATACCTGAAAAACCTACTACATTGGCGAAAATGGGAAGTATACATTTTGTACAAGCACACTGTGTGTTTTGTTTTACCCCACTATGCAATGCACCCAACCTTCAATCTGAAGAGTGACAAATGAATCACATCAATATCAAATCCTGTTAACATGAGTCATTTGACTGAACTGCCAAAAGTCAGGACAAAATTATTTATTGTTGCTTACTGCATTCTGTTCTCAATAGTTTGGAAAAAAGGCGGTAAACACTGTGCAACATGTTTGTATTCTATTCTGAACACACCCAGAGATTTTCTACAATCGTTTGTGTAAAGCTCACAAGACTTGTGTAAAGTCCACCTCCACGAAGATCCCCAAATTCCCTCTTCCTCCCATCTCCAGTGTTATCTCTAAAGCCAATGGAACCATAAATACCTCAGAGTCCCATGGAGAGCGATGTGGAAGCGAGGCCAGCGAATCCTCCATCCTGTTCCATCCCAATTCAGTCTGGCATCGTGTCAGCCTAGGCTCCCTCAGAGCAGCCAGCATCCTGCCATGAGGTGCTGGATCTCCGTCCAGTACTGACAGTGTTTCTAACCTTTCTGTCGCTTCCTGAAGCCCCGCAGGCAAGTCTATGGTATGACGGTGTAGCCGTCTTAGACTAGTCCAGTCAGGAGAGTTTGTCTCTAGCATAAAACCAACTCAACTCCACTTCAGATTCCTTGGCTTTTTAAGTTCTTGCTGAAAAACATAGGAAAGGGTCTGCAAGAACTTGGGAGTCTACAAAGCTTCAATGCAAGCTCTGTTTTCCTGATATATGAAAGAGAAAATCATTGAACCAATCGATGGAGGAAAAGAAACACAAAGGGAGGGAGGCATGATGAATCCGCTGTTCACCTGCATCACACTAAACACATACAAGCATCCAACCAGCAGTACTTCCCCGCCTCTCTCTTTGTTATGCATATATATATATTTAAATAAACTTAAAAGTAATAAGATATAATTTAATATATAATAATAAAGTATGTTTTCCATAGTAATCTGTAAGTGAGTGTCTAATAAATGCCTTCCGGAGGTACACGAGGCCAGCGAATCCTCCATCCTGTTCCATCCCAATTCAGTCTGGCATCGTGTCAGCCTAGGCTCCCTCAGAGCAGCCAGCATCCTGCCATGAGGTGCTGGATCTCCG
The DNA here is from genome assembly GCF_001515625.1 of Sinocyclocheilus rhinocerous. Taxonomy (NCBI): domain Eukaryota; kingdom Metazoa; phylum Chordata; class Actinopteri; order Cypriniformes; family Cyprinidae; genus Sinocyclocheilus; species Sinocyclocheilus rhinocerous. The sequence continues at coordinate 1,411,868 of NW_015657969.1, read as the reverse complement.
TCCAGTACTGACAGTGTTTCTAACCTTTCTGTCGCTTCCTGAAGCCCCGCAGGCAAGTCTATGGTATGACGGTGTAGCCGTCTTAGACTAGTCCAGTCAGGAGAGTTTGTCTCTAGCATAAAACCAACTCAACTCCACTTCAGATTCCTTGGCTTTTTAAGTTCTTGCTGAAAAACATAGGAAAGGGTCTGCAAGAACTTGGGAGTCTACAAAGCTTCAATGCAAGCTCTGTTTTCCTGATATATGAAAGAGAAAATCATTGAACCAATCGATGGAGGAAAAGAAACACAAAGGGAGGGAGGCATGATGAATCCGCTGTTCACCTGCATCACACTAAACACATACAAGCATCCAACCAGCAGTACTTCCCCGCCTCTCTCTTTGGCTCTCGCTGAGCATAATTCACACCTCATCTCAATGTCGCCAAGAATGGAAACTGATACTTCAGAATGAGAATGAGTCGCTAACGCTTTAGATTCCAAATGGAAATTGATAGAAATACATGATGAGCTATTTAATTTGCATTTTATAAACTTCAACTACAAATCACAGCCATGTGTACTACAAAGATCAAAGGAGTATGATAAAGACTTCAGGCCTGATTCCAGCATGTTTGAGAGTGTGTTTGTGTGCAGTTTGTGAATGATTGTGTCTGATTCCTGTCTGATGGAGAGCTGCTCTCCAGTGTGTGTGTTTGTGTGTGTGTGTGTGTGTGTGGATTGTGGTGGAACTGTTGTGTGGTGGTATTGTAGAGACTGTGATTCAGAGTACAGATGGTGACAATACAGGATGTGCATGTACCATGTAATCACTGACTTAAAGAGCACCTTTATCACACGTACAAACAAAGATGTATCTCATTGATCTAAAAAAAGAAGAAAAAAAAAATCACTTCTCCTACTAAACACCATCATATTTAAAGGTTTTGTATCTGTATACATACTAGGTTTGGAGTGCATACAAAATCAGTAGTGCACAGTAGATATGTAAGGCATACTAGGTTTGCAGTTCATTCTACAAATTGAAGTCAGTTAAATTGAGCTACTTTTCGATATTGAGATGACCGTCAAAACGTGGCCCAATTTACTGAATTCACCACACATATATAACAAATATGCATATTTTCACAATACTATGACTTACAACAGACCAAATACTGGTTTCTCAATTGGTTTATGTTTTTATATATATATATATATATATATATATACAGTATATTACTATAGTAGTAT
>NW_015657969.1:1379633-1409904 GCF_001515625.1 Sinocyclocheilus rhinocerous | reverse complement strand
GATGCCTACAAAATAAAGCGTGAAAAAACACCTACAAACTCACATTAATACATTTAAATAAACTTAAAAGTAATAAGATATAATTTAATATATAATAATAAAGTATGTTTTCCATAGTAATCTGTAAGTGAGTGTCTAATAAATGCCTTCCGGAGGTACACGTCAGCTTTGGAGCCAAGCGGAAACCTGATCACTGTCCAGAGTACAGTACTCACCGTTCTGCAGGGGAATCTTTCAGGCTGTCTCTGAAACAGCCTCCGTAGAGCCTTCAGCCTACATTGCAGCATGCAGATCACTGCTTCACCGAAAACAAGCGTCCAGGGCTTAGAAGCTGCCATACCGCTACTGCCCTACTTCTGCCTCTGGTCTGGAGGAACACGGTCCAAGTAAGTGAGTGTGTGTGCCAGGATATGCAAGAAGTTGTAAGGAGTGAGTGCCTGGATGACAATCACTGATTCACTAAGGGGGGGAAGCCCAGTCCTGAAGCAGGGAGTGTTAAAGCCAAACTGGGAGATTCCCCTCCGGAGAACCTGCCAATCCCTCCAGTACAGAGTCCTGGAGATCCCCACACACTCTCACAGCTGACCAGTCACACAGAGACACATACACACATGCTCAGCCTTGTTTCAGGATGTCGGGCTACAGCTGAGATTAACAACACCTGTTGTGTACAGTCCAGTGGTGCAAAGCAAGAACTACTGCCTTCAAACGGTCTATAGGTGTGCAGAACACAGTGAACTTTCAATTAACTCCACAAACACTTACAAAACCCTACAACTGCTTTACAAAAGTAATCAGTGTTGGTAACTAGAGACCACTGTGACCCATGGCCATGATAAATGATAAATAATAAATAGTGTGTGTGTGGGTGTTATGTAGCTGACTAACATGGATGAGGGTTTTGCCAAAAATTACTTTAAAAAACATAGTTTTGCATCATGTTCCATTGTTTTGTGTTTATGAATTTTGCTTGCTGCAATTGTTCTTTTCATAAAGGAAAAAAGCAAAGAAAAAAAGTGAAGAAATGTGAAGTAAAAAAAAAACATTTAAAGCAAAATATATATTTTGGGGGTCCAGTGGCTCCGTAAAAAATGGCTCCAAAGTAAAATTTGGGCCAGCAGAAACAAAACATCTAAAATATTGATAAAAGTTAAACAAACATTTATTTTACACAACTACAATAACTCAATTCACTTGAAAACAGAAAATGAGTATTATCCATCGGCAAGGTTGGTACATTTTGAAACCAACACATGGGGGAAACTGGTCAAATACTGTCTGAATAATCAGACTGACCAAAATATCAGTGCATAACTACTTTACAAACCCAGTTTCCTTTTTACACCATTGATTACCCAAGAGGACATTACTGAGGGACAATACAGGCTTATAGGCATCGCCAAAGAGGAACATACAATCTATTTTCCACCGCTCCATGCTTGTAGATCCTGTCAGCTGCATGTATGGAATTCTGGGAGTCAGTTTCACTAAAGCCGCTTGCGCAACACAATTAACAGCTTGGCTGGCCCGGCTCTGAGGCCCTTGAAGTCGGAAAGGCAAACTCTATGCCACATAAACAGGACGCCACACTCACCATTTTCCACTCAGATGACACAAGCTCAACCAACAGCTCTGAAAAGAGCACATTATCATGGTACGAGGAGAGTTTCCTATTACGATAAGTCAGGTGCTAATAAACAGAAGCCGAGTGGCGAACTCTGTCTGATTTGGACAGTGCTCTGGGTTTGGGTTTTGCGTGAGAGCAATGGGTTATGCAACTCAACGGAGCAGGTTTCTGACCTCAGAGAGCAGCTGTGAGATCTCTGAGGATCCAGTTTCTCTCATTGTACTGATGAATTTCAAGGTCACTCGTAGTGAATGACAAGTGAGAGTCTGACACCCCATTCAAGAACAGAAAAATCCAACTGTTCATGAGATGTTAAAACTCTTAAAACTCAAAGACTTCAGAGACAGGTGCATTGTGGAAACTCAGAGAAAATCAATATGAGCACACAAATAAAGCACAGCATGACAGTATAGAGATAATTAAACTAAATAAACTGTGGCTCTCATGTGGGCGACAGAAGTTTGAATAAAGCTTGCAGAATTTCCTGATTTCATTTGCATTCATTCATTTCTTGTTCTTCTTCTTTCACTATTCTTAATAAAATTGGCAAAAAGCTAACAAAAAATATAAAATATTCTAAAATAAAAAAATAAAAAATAAAAGATTAAATAATATGTATTAATATAGAATATTAATCATATTAAAATTTAAAAGGCTAAAATAAATAAATACATTTTATTTATATATAAATAAATAAAAAATATTTATACATTTTTATATAATATTCATATTTAAGGGGCTAAAAAAACAAATATTCTAAAATAAAGAAAATAATTATCTTCAAGTGATATCATAACCGATTAAAACAGATTCTTTCAATAACATATCCAATATCAATCCATATTCTTAAGAAAAATGAAGTGTGTGCATTTTTTAAGAGACAAAAAGATTTCTACATGAAGCAAATGGAAGAGAGATGGAGGCATAATTTATTCATACATTTCCGAGGGAGGATAGGAAGATCAATAGAACTAATCAATTATAAGTGAGCTAGTCTTCTCAATGCGGTCCGACTCAAAGCTTTGGCCCACAGCACTGAACTTTCTGTAATATTTTAACTGACAGAAACACTCAGGAGCTGAATGACTAATTCAAAAAGATGTCTGAAGACAACTAGGCAAAGACCCCACAAAAACCAGAGCATGTATTCTGGGTTTCTGTGGTACTTAAAGGTCAGAGGTTTGAATTGAGCCATGCCAAGTCAAAAACAAAAACCTGATTATCTGGTTTCTAGGCTCCTCTGGGTGGTTTGCAAGTCACAATAATGCCGACTGTATTCGAACTGGGTTATATTTTTTTTAAAGTGTTTCCTCTGTGTCTCCCTTTGTGTCCAACTCCACAATCTTAACTTCCTGACAATTTCTGTGCTGCCTGTGAACTCGAAATGCCCGGAGAGCGAAGAAAACATAAAAGAGATGAAAAGAAAAGACAAAAATGCAAAGAAAGAAAGAAATGAAAGCTTGGTCCTCCTAGCCAATACAGAGAAATCAAAATGTCTGTCTGATTCATTTGATTTTTACAGACGTCAGAAAGACCAGACCAACACATAACACCAAACTGACAGTCTACCAGGTTTTGAATCAAACATGCCAAGAACACATCTGGATCACATTTCACCCCAAAACCAAACGAGAATATTTTGCATAAAGCAAATGAAGCCTATCATAAAAATCTTAACATTCCTAGCATTGCATTTTTTTTAGGCAAAAGGGTAATACTTCACAAAAAAGTTCAATTAGCTAATGCATTAGCTTTAATGAACATACAGCAAACAATACTTTTATTTGCAACTTCTACATACACTACAGTTCAAAAGTTTGGGGTTAGTAAGATTTTTTTTAATTAAATTGATCAAAAGTGACCGTAAAAGAATATTATGCATGACAGTTTCCACAAAAATATTAAGCAAATATTACCCATTTTCAACATTGATAATAATAAGACCAGACCAACACATAACACCAAACTGACAGTCTACCAGGTTTTGAATCAAACATGCCAAGAACACATCTGGATCACATTTCACCCCAAAACCAAACGAGAATATTTTGCATAAAGCAAATGAAGCCTATCATAAAAATCTTAACATTCCTAGCATTGCATTTTTTTTAGGCAAAAGGGTAATACTTCACAAAAAAGTTCAATTAGCTAATGCATTAGCTTTAATGAACATACAGCAAACAATACTTTTATTTGCAACTTCTACATACACTACAGTTCAAAAGTTTGGGGTTAGTAAGATTTTTTTTTTATTAAATTGATCAAAAGTGACAGTAAAAGAATATTATGCATGACAGTTTCCACAAAAATATTAAGCAAATATTACTCATTTTCAACATTGATAATAATAAGAAATGTATCTTGAGCACCAATCAGCCTATTAGAATGATTTCTGAAGAATCATGTGACTGGAGTAATGATGCTGAAAATTCAGCGTTGACCTCACAGAAATGAATTACATTTTAAAATATATTAAAACGGAAAAGAGATATTTTAAATTGTAATAAAATTTCATAATATTACACAATAATACTTATTTTAAAAACATGAAAAAAATCGTACTGATCCCAAATGTTTGAACGGTAGTGTATACTAATATATTTTTAATATTAAGTTGCATAAAATAACTTTAAATTATTTCCAGATTAATACAAATGTTTAAATTATCATTAAAAATGTATTATGAATTAAAATGTACATAAACAGTAACAGTATAATAATGCATTACATTTAAATTAATTAAATAAATAAATAATATTTTCTTTAGATTTTAGGGTGAAATAAGAGCCAGATGTGTTCTTGACAGATTTCATCTAACTAACTGTGTAACATTCAAACACAAAAAACAAGGTCTCAACCACAAACACACATATCCTCATCTACACAGAGTCACTGTCAATGTCCCTATTAATTTTGTTTCTCTGGGGCCCTTTTCTGGAGCCAGGTCCACTAATTGCAAAAGTTCAGACCGTGCCGAACTTTCAGTCTCTAGGGCACAAAGCATTCACTCATTAGAGTAAGACGCAACAAAAGAACACATGCACAACACAAAATCTGAAACAGAATTATGAGAAAGTGTGGCCTATGACAAAACAGTGGAGAGCTGAGGGAGATTTGTAACTATTTCATGCTCTATAGACTTCTGAAAAATGAATGTTTCAGTCCTTTGACGTGGTTCTTCCTGCTCAAAATGCCAATGAGCAAAGAAACCCCACAAAGACACAAACTACACACTACATCCTTAGTACATCATCAGTTTCCTCCTTATGCCCTCTTCCCTTGACCTATAAAAAAAAATGTATGAAACGTCTCCCCCTTAAAAGTAAGGTAACACAGCTAACGGTTTATATCAGATCCGCTTAACCTTCAGAAAGCATATGTGAGCTGGACATGCTGCAATAGTCACAGCAATACTACAATTACTAGCTTTAATCTGTCTAATATTTCAAACTGACTATACCAAAGGGCTCCTACCCGTGTGTTTCTCTGCCTGATCCGCAAGGGAAACATTTTCAGCATGGTCCTGTCCGCATGTCAGTCACTTCACGCTGTGGACGGTTAATCCGGAACCCTCGTCCAGAGTGGCAGGAGTGGTCACTTAGGCGGTCCGACTGTGGTGCAGTCATACATGTACACAAAACACATAAAAGGAAACGCCTGCCCAGGAAGGGCCTACAGCTGCAGGTCAGCACTGAGATTAGACCATGTCCTGCCCTGGTTTCCTAGGCAACACCTGCACAGGAAGAGGCACATCTGTCCAAAGAGAGCATCACTAATATATCAGCCATGAGCATACAAGTAGGGCTATATATGAGTGTGTACACTCATGCAAAGAGAGTCTCAGTTTCCTGTAGCACAATCCTCCACAGTTATATAATGCTTAGGACCAGGATCATCGCTAATATTTTAAGGTGTGGGGACCTTTTAACCCAAGAAAAATTTGGAAATGTGCTCTTAACATCTCAAAGAACATTTAAAATGAGTGAGACGTTGAGGGAAAGTTTTTAGATCTTAAATAGCCGATCTTCTCCAGCTGAGATTCAGTCTACGTCAGATCATCCTGGGCTGAACCAGGTCACGTGGCACCGGATCAAGTTCAAAGTTGGGTGTTTATTTTTTCATCTGCTTCATCCAACTTCCTGTGCTGAATGACAGAGCAGGAACCCTCCCATCGGCCCCCTGTTCTTGGAAAGCTCTCAGGAAGTGCGGCACCCTGACGAGGACATTACATCACCTTCAGATCCTGACCTCACAGGCATGTAAAATCCTCCTCTCATGCGTGGAACTGCGCCAAGACTGCCTCCCAACACGCCTTCAGATGTGGAAAAACATCGTCCCTGTCTCCTTCTTGTCCCAGAGGGAAATGCGACATCAACTCTGCTGTTTTTTTAAGCTAGAGAACGATAAACAGCACAGAGCACTTAGCGCTGAATGAAGCTGGACACAGAATCTGAAGAGTTTATTGATCGAAAGACAGAATGATGTGAGACCAGGGTCTAAAATGAATGTTTTTTGTCACACTCCAATGGAGAAAAATTTACCACCCATGAATATTGGACATTAAATACTGGACATTCTGCTAAATTTTTATATAAGAATGTTTTTAAGAAGTTAATAAAAATAAAATACATACAAAAGCCCATTTAAAAAGGCAATAATGAAAACAAATAATAACAACAACACCAATAATAATAATAATGTTTATGATTTCTTTAAAACAAATTATATATCAGCTATATTTTATAATATATATTATAACAGTAATATTGTGAAATATTATTCCAATTTAATATAACTGTTTTGTATTTGAATATATTAAAAAATGTAATTTATTCCAGTGATGCAAAGCTGAATTTTTAGCAGTCATTACTCCAGTCTTCAGTGTCACATGATCCTTCAGAAATCGTTCTAATATGCTGAGTGCTCAAGAAACATTTCTTATTATTATCAATGTTGAAAACAGTTTTGCTGCTTCATATTTTTGTTGAAACTGTGATAAATTTTTCATGATTCTTTGATGAATAGAAAGTTCAAAAGAACAACAAACAATTTAACTCGTCCTTGCTGAATAAGTATTCATTAAAAAAGTATTCAAAAGAAAAAAAAAACGTTTGAATCATATAAATTGGATAGCCTTGTTTGCCTTTGAGATGCCCAATGAATGCAGCGCAATGGACAGCACTTACTCATCCTGACACAGCATAGACTGCACACTGCAGAAAATAGCAGCATTTTCTCAGCGAGTCTCTCCTACTGCTTCTCAGATGTGTCTGTCTTATCAAAACACTCACTGGAGTCATTCACAATTATTGTCGTTGTGGCACTGGGCCACCGATGTATGAGATGGAGGGCGTTTTAACTGCAGAGTGAGTGCCGCTGAAGAAGACATTTGCATTAAAGCCAACAGAGACAAGATTAATGGAACCCCTCTCTAGATCTCAATAACTTTTCAACAACCACCCCCCCTCCACAATCTCTCTCGTAAAATGGTTTCTCTTCCTCTGCCTTCAATTTCCTCTCTGGCTGCAACTTTACTTTCCTTGTTTTTCCCCCCCACATTCCTCTGTCATGTGTTCATCTTGGCAGTACAGACCAGGGCTTAAATATATGAATGAACAATGGATCAAAGTCAATGTGAGAGAGTGTCAGACCACTTGACGGAGCTATCATTGCGCTATCAAAAGTGTATGTGCGTTCCAGCCATTTTACATTTGTCTGATCACATCCATGTAATGTGGTCTAAATTGCAGTGTTAAAAAATATTATATAAATAAATAATGTTCGCACCATATGCAATATTTTTTTATATCAGGTGTAAAATGCCTAGCTATTACTGCAGTAAAAATAATGAATAATATAAAAAAGTAATAAAAAACATGAATATAATATTATATACAATATCATAAAATTGATTTTTACCTGATGCATACAAATGTGTTGTTAAAAATGTATTTAATATATGTAAATATATTATATCATATTATAATTATATTATATTATATATTCAATTGTTCAAAAGTTTAAAACGGTAAGATTTTTAATGCTTTTGAAACAAGTCTTTTATGCTCACCATAGCTGCATTTATTTGATCAAAAATACAGTCAAAAGAGTAATATTGTGAAATATATTAAAATCTATTAAAACAGTTATTTTAAATTGTAATCATATTTTAAAACAAAGTTTATTTCTGTGATGGCAAAGCAGAATTTTCAGCAACCATTACTCCAGTTTTCAGTGTCCCATGATCCTTCAGAAACCATTCTAATATGCTGATTTTGTGCTCAAGGAACATTTCTTATTATTCTTAATTTTGGAATTTTGATGAAACTGTGCTACATTTTAAATGCATCCTTGATTAAATAAATTAATAAATAATTAAACAATTGTATATATATATATATATATATATATATATATATATATAATACAAATATTACTCTTCTCATAAATATATGTTGCTAAAAAAATTTATGAGGTCAAGTGGCAAAGGCAAATAAAAATCTAACCTACATGTCCAACTGTGCCAGCAGAAAAAATCCTTACTGTTGAGCCTTGCAGACTGAGGCTTTGTTGCACAGTGCCCCTCATCATCACCCCGAGATACAGAAAGACTTTCCGGGTCCTGACCGATCCCCCACCCCACTTTTGAGGCTGTGGGTTTGCCGTGCTAATGAGAGCCTGTCCTTGCAGCTCTTGTGCAAAGGAATGAAGATGAATCAACTCTCCCACACTTATTCAGCTGGGAACAAAGAGCAGAGTTTAACCAACACAGATTCAGAGGGTCTCGGATCGCTCCGCAGTCACACGCCATGTCTCTGACACACACCCACTCTCACTTTCTCACACATACAGAGTGCCGTCACACCGCTTTTGTGTCCAGGTTATGTGGGACGTTAGAGGAAATAGCTTCACAATGAAAGATCCACAGGAAGCCTTTAGTGAGAATTAATGCTATTACCCAGTATAACCTCTGTGTGTGTGTGTTACACACATGGACACATGGATCCACAGACCCAGCAAACAGGCAGAGAGGGCCATCACTCCCAGCAAGCTCTATTGATCCTCAAGCATTAGAGGACTGTAAGTCACCAGCTGTGACCCATCACGATGCCGCTGGGACTGAGGATGGGGTGGGGAGGGATTGTGACTGAATCACCGCCTGGTCACGCCATCAGCATCGTGTGTAAACGGCTCTTAATAGATCTGTCAGTAAACAGACCCATGTTTTAATCAATCAAGAGGGTATTATGGGTATTTTATACCAATTGGTGCAGGATCATAAGGCCTGTAGCTGAAAATATATGGACTGATTTCGGTTGGGAAACAGGAAGGAACACTGCAGAGAAATGTAATCCTGAAAAAGCCAAAGGTTTACATAAATATAGGCCTATACAAACAAAGTAAACACATTCACATTAACATGAGTACGCACTGCACTCGAAAGACTCCCTAATGAGACCTAGTTTATCATGAAAGCAATATACATTCTACATTTAGATCAATAGTCAGAAAAGCAGAGTTGTGCTTCATACATTGCTACACTACTGACAATGGACAACTGATCTTTTTTTGCCCACAAAATTTCACAAATGTTCCCACAAATGCACTTTATGGCAGGGATTCCTAGACCTTTTTGTCAGCAAAACCCCACCCCATCCTCAGTCCCAGCGGCATCGTGATGGGTCTCAGCTGGTGACTTACAGTCCTGACCTAAAATATTTGAAGTATCCACTAATTATATAATATTTCAGTGAAACAAATTGTCGTTTGTGACCATTTTATTTTGAATGTTTTTATTTAAAAAAAAATTTAATTTAATTTTTTAATATTTGAATGATTTCATAAATTATTGGCTTTCCATCAACTCACAAACCTCTCTGCAGTTCCCTCACAAACCCCTAGGGTATCCTGGTCTAAAGGAATTTTTTGTCAAATAACTTTAAATATTAAAGATGCGGTCACATTTACAGTATAGGTGAAATTTTGCAGACAAAATCTAGTCATTTAAATGGAAATCCATGTGAACTGGAATTTTGAAAAGGGGCAAAACATTTACTCATACAGATCTCACACTGGGTTCAAGTTGTCAATGCGCATTAGTCGGATTGACCATCAAAAAGCTGTTTAGTTCGAAACTGACAATAGATTTGAGTGCGCCTAAATAGCACACTTCTTTGGAACAATCTGTATGATCTAATGTATCATTCATTTCCATTTAATACATTATTCCAATCCCTAACCTTGACTATGAGCAATAGTGGTGCTAGCTAATGACTGATTCCACAGCAAATTAAAATGCTCTCTCTGAGTCATTTTTAAGCCGTGTTTGTTACTTAATCACAGTCAGGCAAGTTCTGTGAATCAGGTGTGCAGGGCCATGCTGGAAGAGTGAGTCAGAGTAGATAAAAGACAGCATGATGTCTCGGCACGCTCTCACACGAATGACTGCAGAAGAAGACAGAGATGGAGAGCGAGAGAGAGGTAAAAAGAGGCAAGAGTGGGTGTCCGAAAGCGAGAGAAAGTCAGTCCAGATGGCCAGAGAAGATTAAATACCATCTGCCAGATCTGGAGACAAACATTAGCACAAACAAGCGACACACACCACACACGCCCCGCACATAGACATGGATGATGCTGGACACATACAGTACATCAGTGTCAGAGTCTGATCACAGTGCTTGGCAGGACGACAGACAGTCATAGCTACCTGATGAGGGGATAGTTGCAAAGAAAGGGGGCGTTTCAAATCGTTTTGAATTATGGGAAAATCTCACTAGTGTGAGTTGTCTCCTCTTTTGTGATGGAGTGGTGTTGAGTGTAAAAAATGTGTTGGTCATTTTTTTAGCTAGCGCTTCTCTAGTAGAGTTTCTTTCGCATATACCTGTGGTGCAGTGGATAAACATCTCAGCTTGCAACCAAAAAGTCTGAACTACATAGACCCATGAGTCATCATTACTGTGCATGTAATCCCGGGTCACTCCAGGGAAATAATAAGTGTAATAAGTGTACGTGCTGGATCAAAAAGTTTGTTAACCACTCTGTTAGTGTGTCTTCTAAATGCTCTTCATCTAAATTTAAACAAATCACCTTAATATAAGCTTTACGTTTTCACCAGAGGGAGCCAGTGAGCTGCTAACTGGAGTGATCTGCTGTTTTGCATCTGTTTTGAGAATGAATTTAAATATAATCCCGTTTATAAACTCTCAAATGGCTTCCAGATAAAGTTAAGTGGTTGATTGCAAACTAAATATAATGAACACACACTTTCACTCCTTTCTTCCCATTTTATTAGCTATTCTGAGAAAGGGAGCTGCTTTAAGACCATTTAACTGAGCAGCACATGACTAATGCATTCACACACTCTCCTACTCATTAACTCTCATTACGCTACTGAAATATTGTTTACCCTCATACGCCCCATTAAACACAGGGATCAGAACAAGTCCAGGTGAACACACATAGGCACATAAAAACAACCAGTCTACTAAACAGACACAAAACCCCTAGATACACACCCACATGCATTTATAAAGCTGAACCATTGATGGACATGTCATATGTACTCTTCTGTTTGACAAATGCATAGTGGTAGAGCATTTAATTTTTAAATAAAACATAAGAAATTATATTTTGCTCAAGAACGAATGAACGAATGAATGCATGCATAAATAACTAAATAAGCAAGCACGCAAGAAAGCAAGCAAACAAAATACACCCACCATAATGTATTATGGTTTTATTTTTTATTTATTTATTATTATTTTAAATAAAAAAACATTTTGCTTATATATATATAGGCATTTATATAATTAGGAATAAAGGTTTTTTTGCATTATTTCATGTCATGACAACTAGGAATATTTCCTCCCACTAAATTCTCATTAACATAATGAAAAATAAATCTAATTTTCATTACTGTAATAGTTAGAAAGATATATACTGCGATATATAATTAATATATATAAAATAGAGCACATTTTGATACCTCATTGGAGAGTTTTGTTCTCACTTAAAACGCAATTAATTTTGTTCTAATTAATTTAATTAATTTATTAATTAAATTAAAATTTATATTAATTATATTAATATTACATTTATTAATTATTCGCATTGGAAAACAAGACAAGAATACTGTGAAAGATATAAATTTTTTTGCAGTCCATGCAACATTTAATGCCATGACTTTATGACTTTCTGCTCTGATTTAAGACCCTTTTAAGTCCTTAATTTGTGTAAGGGCGGATTAAGATTTTTATTAAGATCTGTAGACAGGGTTTCTGCAGGATTTTTAAGCTCAAATTTAAAACTTCAAGACCTTTTTTAAGACCTGCACAAATAAAATGAATACCATATGAGCGGGGTAGGGCAATGTAGTACCATATTAAACTGTAAAATTCCCGTAAAAAGCATAATTTACAGTTCAGATACAAGTTTTCACAAAAACAAAGTTTTATAAAATGATAAACTTTACATTTCAGCCTTTAAACCATTGTTCAGAAAATGGATGAGTCAAAAGTATTAATTATTATATTAATTTAAACAATTATTATCAATAAATTATTATATCAATTAAATAACAAATTAGGGGTGTGCGATATTGTCAAAAAATGATATCTCGATAATATTCTGGGATTTTATTGATATAGTCACTGTTAAGTGAGTCATTGCGTTGAACCGAATCATTTAAACGGGTGATTCATTCAGGAACAAAACAGCGTCCTGTTGCTCAGAGACGCAAAACAGCGCTGTGGCTGTTTTTGAAATGATTTTTGTTGGAGAAATTGAGCAAAAACAGGAAATATGGTGTCTAAAACGTAAGTCTCTTAATATGAACTACTTGTTATTGAACTGTTGTATAAAATCAATATCACATTTGTAATCATGCTTACTTTTGGAGAAAAAAACGGCACTCTTCATCTGATATTAACTATACGAAATTATATAAAGATATACATTTTCTGCCCCATATCTTAAATTATGTTATAATTCTTAATGCATTTTAATAGACAGATTCATGCAGTGAAAGAACACACTCTAAATGCACACGGGCACTAGTCTAACCTGCTAGACTTCATCACCTAATGTATGTGTGCACTCTGTAGGTGTGTTTTGTGTTTGCTTTTCGCGATATACTCATAATATCAAATCGCACACTGTTAAAACAACAATTACGATATTATCGCAGACCATACATATCGCACACCCCTATGTTTAGATTTTTATAATACATTGTCTTCTTATCGATCCACCAGTTCACATTTAAAGCTCTGCGTGTTTGCAGGGTAAAAAACATGGGTCGATTTTCGCATTGGTCTGAACTCTGAACATAACAACGGTTTTATTGAAAATGCTCATTCATTCTCTGCCAGCAGGTGGAGCGTTTGGTAGAAATATAACTGTTTCCCCGGTAACGGCAGAACACAAAGCAGCGCAGCACCAGACTTTGAATCTGCAGCGCTCGTGTTTATTCAATGAAATCATAATGTTAGCCTTTTGAAGTTTAATCGTCACATTCAGCCATATCGCAATTCTGGTCTTTCCGTCCCCAAATTTAAGACCTCTTGAAATCATAATTAAGACTTTCTTGTACAATTTAAGACTTTTTAAGGCCTTAAATTTGATACAACTAAATGTAAGACTTTTTAAGACCCCGCGGAAACCCTGTGCAGAAAGCCTGAATATATAATGTATTACAGTAATGATAGTTTTATGACAGTCACCACTGAAAGTGATAAAAATAAAAAAACAAAAACAAATTCTAGACAAATTATGGCAACATGAATTTAGAGAAAAAATATGCTTAATTGTTATAAAATGTCTCATTTTCTTATTTTTTATTTTGATTATGTAGAATATGACTGAAGTGTTTTCATGAGATTCTCCAATACAAGGCCAACACAAGTGTGGATACAAAAGGAGCGAGAAAAGAAACAGTACACATCTAACCCACATCAATCATGTAACATTTGCGGCTTTCAGACGCTTTATAAATTTGAGTGTGCTCTTATGTGCGGGGACATTCAGAGAGAAAAGCATATATTCTATAGAATGTTTTTGATGGCCCAGCTTTCCTTGCAAACAAGATCCATAGGTCCATCTGCCCTGCATTTAAAAAATCAATGCTTCTCAGCACCAGCTAGGGAGGAAGACGGGGGAGTGTTTTAGTGGGAGAGGAGACCTAAAAAGTCTTTGCCGTTTCCTGTATGAGGTCAGACTGCATGATGTCATAATGGACTTGTTACATGCGCATTACGGAAACTCATTAATGGCATCTGAGTGTAGGAACAATCCTTCCTGAACAAGAGCAACCATTACGGCTTAAACAGAAATGCTCCCACAAACAAAAACAATGAGCACTTTGTTGTCTAGGCTGGTATCTTTTCAGCAGGGGCACAGGAATGCTGGGCCCCCATACAATGAGTATGGTACAGTGTGGCTCAGTGTGACTGTAAGGGTAATTGTAACAAGTATGTAACAAGCCGGATTTCCAGCTTCGCCATGCACACGGTAATCAGAGGATCAATCGATACAATTGCTGTCTATGGGGAACACATGATCAATAGCTACCATTTATCACCAGCTCGCCTTACAGATGCACATGGAGGGGCATTTCAGACCACCATCTCAAAAGAGCCACTTCTCTATGCTGCATCCTTGAAAAGAAGCTCCTTGACAAATGTCAAGTGTTACAAAACACTGAACAGCCATAATATAAGGAGATCAAAGCCCATGAGGGGACGTGGCACGAAAAAAATTAGATGGACAGGGATAAAAAAGAAGAAAGAGCTTGAGAAGACTGAGAAGAGAGAGAGAGATGTAAGAAGAGTGTAGGAGCGGGGGGAGGCATGACACTCACTTGACATGGTAGATTTTCATCTTCTCCTGTCGAGTCCTCCAAGACGTGATGAGGCTCCGTCTGTCATGTGAGAGAAAAGTGAATATGGAAAATCAGTGTCTCATGAACCATTGCGAATAGAAAACACAATATAATGTGTTAAAGGTCTGAACTGCATCGAACACAGTAGCACATAGTCAGACCGTTGACTAACTGCGTAACACCTGGTTCACAGCTTGGCTTATTCTGGCCAAGAACTGCCAACTTAGACAGGAACAGGCCATCTGACCAGCACAGAACAACCACAGTTCATTCTGTATTTTTATTATGTGCCAGATAATGTAAGAATAAACAATCTCTATGAACTTTGGGATCAGAATTTCTGTTTGTCCAAAAGTAATAAGCACTGGCTATTTCATTTTATAACTCAAAACAAATCAGAAATCACATGCTTCAGATAAAACTGTTTTAAATGTTTAATGTCTCTAATATATAATTGATCATTTTTAAAATTATTTTTGGACCTTATTTTCATGTTATAGTCAATACCCAATAAATGGCCAATTTTGTCTGAACACTATTTTGTCTGAATAAATTTAAAATGTCTCACAAAACACTAAAATCAATCTTTTAAATGCTGAATTAAAAGTGAATTTAGGCATCACAACATTATAATGTTCAGTATGAAAATAGATATTAATTTAGAGATTTGCTAAAGATTACATAACAGTGTTATAAAAATAAGTAGGGATTTTAAAGATTAACTCGGATTAATGAATATGGAAGCCCATTTCCACCACACAAGAAAAGTCATCTTTTGGTAAATCATAATTATGACATAAAAAGCCACATTTTACAATGCCATAATTTTAACATTTATTATCACTTAATATATAATAATTTCATTTTTTATCATAATTATGACTTTCCAAAGCATTATTATTATTATTTTTTTTGATATGGTGGAAAATAGGCTTCACAGTAAAGATGATCAATATGTAAAAACGGTGGAAATGACCATAAATATTTAAATATCCCATTTTCAATATAACCGTTGCCGATAAATCGAAAAAATCTGTAAAATCAGTCGATAACAAGTATGATACATCATGCATCCCTAACCTGACAAACTTTGGCAAATATTCATAATACCCGGTTTCCCAACACTCCCCGATGTTGTGCTGCTGTCAGACAATCTGATTGGAGCTTGTGAATTTCACAAGTGCTTTTCAGTTTTGTATAAAATATGAATCATCAGACGGTCATCGAACTGACTGTGGGCGGTCTGTAGGCTGTCCGTCTGAGGCTGAGACTACACTGAACAGAACAATCGCAGCGTGGATCATTTTCGAAGTGCGATACAAAGCCTTGATTACTACAGCTCGTGCCAGTATGAACGTCTGCTCCTCTGCACCAAATGACAGTGGTGGAACGTCTCATTAGACTGGGCCTACATGCTGTCATTGACTGTTTAGTGTTAATTAGTCAGGGTGGCGACTCAGACGGGCCGATCTGTCACCACACGGGAGTGAAACTGACGGATGGCCCGTGATCATCTGCTGCCTGGAAGGGAACACTGTGTTACCTGCCTCTCTTTTCTCTCTGTCTCTTTCACAATACCATTTCGGCAACTTTATGACAGACTTTATTACATGTGGGTCAATGGGGTTGTAGCAGTAATTTCTGAACATCGTGCTATTCCAGAGTAAATGACAGAGAAGGCTGGACTGAATATGAGTTTTTCTAACCTACTGGATAAGCCTGCAGTAATTTGCATGTATGTTGTTGAATTCACAGAATCGTTATCCTTTGCAAATCAGTGTGGGAAAAGTCACAGATTAAGGGGTATTGAATTTTCAGGAAATTTTCAGTGATGAAACTGATCAAACCCAGTCTTACAGAGCAAACTTAGCAAACTTTACCAGACTTAGTCGTGGTAAAGTGATGTGGGTTCATGACTATATAAATCAATGTTTAAATAATTCCACTGTACTTTTTTTTAGAATTTTAAAAAAATTCTGTCTAAAATTCCTCAGATTTTCAATGTATTATCTAACATTTGATATATTGTATTCTATTCTATTCTAGTTATATCTAGTAATGGGTTTACACACTCAAGTGACTGTTTCTCAATCAATTGATTCAATAGAAGCATTTTACACGTTACGTCTTAAGAAGTAAAAATGTCCATAAAAATTAATTGTAGTGGGAAAATGTTGCCCCTTGAAAAGAGAGTTCACTTAAAATTAAAATTCTATGGAATAAGAAATGGAGATATTAGGCAAGACTCCTTTTGTGCTCCACAAACAGGAAAAAAAGTAAAACTTGTTTGAAATAATTTGTGGGTGAGTAGGCCTAAATGATGGAAACATTTTCCATTTTCACGTTTGAATTATGTAGAATTGCTCTTTAGAATTCCCGGGAAACATCAAAAGAAATCTTTTGTATCTGCCTCATGTCATTACAGTAAATAAATGTTAAAACTTGGTAAAATAAACCCATGGAATCATGTACTTTCAGCCACAGGAACAAAAATTTTGCCTAAAATTCCTCAGATATTAAACATGTTATCTAACAATTGATATATCGTAGAATATTCTATTTTAGGCTTATCTAGTGGGTCATACACTCTAGTGACCGTTTCAATTAATTGATTCAATAGAAGCATTTTACATGAATTGGCAGAAAAATACCTTAAAATCTTTAAATACCCATAAAAATTATTTCAGAGGAAAAAATTTTGCCCCTTAAAGGGACAGTTCACTTAAAATGAAAATTCTATGGAAAATAAAAATAAAATAGGCATAACAGCCTCAGCCACTAACATTTCCTTGTGCTCCACATAGAGAAAAGAAAAGTCAAACATGTTTGGAATAATTGTGGGTGAGTAAATTATGAAAGAAATTCATATTCACATTTGAATTATGTAGAATTCATCTTTAGAATTCTCTAGAATGATCCTAAAAAAAAAAAAAAGAATTTTGTATCTGCCTGATCTCATAACTCCAAGCATGTGAACATTTATTTATATATATATATATATATATACACACACACACACACACACACACACACATACACACTTTTATTATTATTATTAATATATTAAACAGGTTAAATAAACTGATTTACATAAATTCCCTTTGATTGACCGATTCATCATTCAACTGTCATCAACACAGCACAGGTATGAATCAGACTTAGATCCGTGAACATCACGTAGTCTCATTCATTAAAATCTCAGTCTCCATTAACAAAGCACAGTGATCAATGTGAACTCATATGCCACTTACAAAGTAACTACGAGTCAAAAAAGAAAAAAAAATGTAAAAGGCCTTCGGCAAACGGATCGTTTTAAAAGCATTTACGCACAGACACAACACAGGACATAGGCTACTCTATAACCGCTAATCCCCAACATCGGATATACAGATAAAGATCTGGAACAGGTTGTACAACAACGACACACAGAAATGGCCTCTAAAAACAGAAGTAATGCTTTTATAATTAACATATCAGTGATATAATAAACCTTTATATACGGTGGAGACTCACCTCGCTCGCCGCACTCCCGATTGCCATCTTTCGCCAAGGGTCAACTAGTTGTGCCAGGGGCATCTTGACTTTTTGGAGGTTCCTTCTTTTATAAATCAGATTCAAAAGAACAATTCTGAGCTACTTTGAAGAGATTGTGCCTGTTTGTTTCCGCGCTCTTGACACTGAGGGGAAGAGAGCCGGGAATCCGTTGCGTGCGTAACGCATCCGAAAGCGCAGCCACCTTTTCCTCCTCTCACCTCTGTCAGTCAGTGCAGCGTTTCCATAGAAATATGATGACCGTGCCCCTGATCTCGCGCCAGTCGTTCGTGTTCTCTCTCTCTCTCTCTCTCTCTCTCTCTCGCTCTCTCTCTCTGTCTCTCTCTCTCTCACCACTGTCCCCTTTTGACAGAAAAAAACATGTTCACGCTCTCTATTCACTTCCGCTTCTTTCAGTATGACGCGTCGGATTGGCTGATATGCTTGTCAATCAGTAACAGAGGGCGGGCTGAAGCTATGGAGCTCATGATAGACGGACAGGTGAGAGCGCAGTGTTTTTGATGGCCAACTTGTGATCTGAGCTGACACGTTTTTATATAATAATGACATTAAATTAATATCATACTTTACTGTATAGAAGCTAGCAAATCTGTCTTTACCCATTCAGACTTTATGGACACAAAATGCTTGATTTCTTCTCTAAATGCAACCATAAATGAAAATCAGTTTATGATCAATTTAATAGTTATTTCTAAAGTCCATTCCAATGAACAGTACATCTCTTTTGCTTACAATGAAATCTACTATGCACATTAATTTAACAATCCTGCGTAGTACGTGTCAAGTAGACTGATTTCTAATCATATTTTTTGGGGTGGCATCAAATGACATTGGAATGCATGTATAAAATGTACTTTGTCAGCCGTGACACTTGAGTCACGCAGGTGGAGAGTGCGACACCTGCTGGTGAGTCTATGGTAATTTCTCTTGTGTGATTCAGTGACTCAGGATTTTGCATTCGTTCGGTGGCGAGCAAACTGAACACAACTGACACAAATGTAAGCCAAATCATTACATATTTATTCATTCCATCCTTACACATATTACACATTTTAGTATTATTTGAAATCCAGAATTCAGTTTCTAAGGGCAAATGTGCTGACTAATGTTTGCATAAGTTTAGATTCTATCAATTAAGCCTTTGGGATATTATATTGAAATGACAAATTAACTCATAATTCAAGAAATTACAGCATCACACTACTACAGGTCATGAAAATTGTATCATCATTACAAATAATTTTTAATAGGCCTACATTTCATTCAGAGACCTTGTATGTTTTTTCATTTATTCATTGTATTCATTTATTTAATCTATTTTTCCAGTATTGCTCTAAATATTTATTGCTGTATGTTGTACTATGTGTTTCCTATTATATTAATAGTCAGCAAAAATGATTGCTAATTAGAGAGGCAATAACAGCACTTATGTAATGTAATTATGACTTTATGGATAAAACAATTTCATCCATCTTTTTGTGCGTATTAAGTTTAGGAACAGAGCTGCTGTATTATGACGAATGAAGTGCTGAATCATCAGCAGGTTCTTTAGCTGATGGATTTCAGCCTCATCCAGGGTGGGGGTGCCTCTGACTTCTAAGGGTGCATCATTGTAGAAGATGTGTTTGCACAAATCCTCCAGAGGGGGTTCTGGATCAGAGGTAGCAAACTGTGCTACTTCTTCTATCTCCTTACGAACCTCAGCATCAATGTCCTGTCATGGTTCCAACAACATAACATGGTGATACTAACCCTCTGGCATTCATCAAGTACCTGGCATGCATAAAGTACCTTGATCTCTTCCAGGCTAGCCATGTTTCCACTAATCATACAGTCCTTCAGCATAGTGATGGGGTCACTCTTACTGCGAACTTCCTGAATCTCCTCACGTGTGCGATAACTAAGGAGAGAAAGGCACTGATTGAGAGTACAGTGAATTATGTGCTCACTGAAATGATGCGCAAACTACCTAAAACTAAAGAGGAAAGACTGTGATCATGGAGGCTAGCAGATGAGGATAGGGTCTTAAATGAACCAAGGAAGGATGAGCGCCTGCCACAGGGGGAAGGTTGAAGGTCAACCTCACCTGACCCCAGGATCGCTCATGTAGTGGCCGTGGTAACGATATGTCTGGAGCTCCATTAGTATGGGACCCTGAAGAGCACAGGCCAAACATCTCCCATCATGTTTGTTTCCAACACTAGCCTAAAAGAAAGGTTCCCCCAAAATGAAAATTTGCTGTAAATTTACTCACCCTACAAGATGTAAATGAGTTTGTTTCTTCATCGGAACAGATTTGGAGAAATTCAGCTTTACATTTCTTGCTCACCAATAGATCATCTTCAGTGAATGGGTGCCGTCAGAATGAGAGTCCAAACAGCTGATAAAAACATCAGAATAATCCACAAGAAATCCACACAACTCCAGTCCATCATTTAATGTCTTGTGAAGTGAAAAGCTGCGTGTTTGTAATAAACAAATGCATCATTGAGATGTGTTAACTTTAAACCCTTCCTCCAGTGAAAAAGTCCTCTTACATCAAAATCCACCAACATGTTTGTTTAAAACTGTTTTGGACTGTTTTTGCTTTGTGCTTGATCTGTGCATATTTCTGTCCTGATTCAGATGAGATGATTTTTTTTCACTGGAGAAAGCAATATTACTGATAGAGGATTTGTATTTTAGCCAGAAGCAGATTTTCTCTTCACAAGATGTTAACTGATGGACTGGAGTCGTGTGGATTACTTGTGGATTATTATTTGCTTTCTCCAGTGAAAAAAAATCATCTCATCTGAATCAGGACAGAAATATGCACAGATCAAGCACAAAGCAAAAACAGTCCAAAACAGTTTTAAACAAACATGTTGGTGGATTTTGATGTAAGAGGACTTTTTCACTGGAGGAAGGGTTTAAAGTTAACACATCTCAATGATGCATTTGTTTATTACAAACACGCAGCTTTTCACTTCACAAGACATTAAATGATGGACTGGAGTTGTGTGGATTTCTTGTGGATTATTCTGATGTTTTTATCAGCTGTTTGGACGCTCATTCTGACGGCACCCATTCACTTCAGATGATACATTGGTGAGCAAATGATGTAATGCTAAATTTCTCCAAATCTGTTCCGATGAAAAAACAAATTCATCTACATTTTGGATGGCCTGAGGGTGAGTATATTTTCAGCAAATGTTCATTTTTGGGTGAACTATTCCTTTAAATCTATGACCTCTCCTTGACTTGTTAAGCAAGTAAAATATGTCACTTTTCTTTTACCTTTCCAGATCTGCAATAATCTGCTGCAAACCTGGTTGCCTCTCTCATGCTGAGAACATCCATGCCATCCACCTGGAGAAAACAGACAGGCTTGACTTATTTGCTCACATGTGGCTTTTATGTATGTCTGTATAAATTTGCATGCACTGGTGAACAGAAAACGAGGAAGAGGCAACTAGAAAAACTAAAACAAAAAATAAAAAGACAGAAACCCTCAGACCAGGAATGTAGTCTCCTCTCTTGTAATAATCTGTGCTTGCTGAGGCCTGTTCCACTGATGTCCCCATGCCATATTTATTATTCTCACAGATGAAAATACAGGGGAGTTTCCACAAAGCTGCCATGTTAAACGACTCAAAGATCTGGCCCTGATAAAGGGATTAATCAGATAAGACATTATTTTGCAACAGCAGATCGCACGCAAACCTGTGAACACATGGATGAAAAGTTGCTCTCACCTGATTAGCAGCTCCATCCCCATACAGAGTGACACAAACCTCATTCTTACCCTGATACTGGCAATGCCAGGGCCACACCTGCCCCAAGAGGAACCTTCAAAACAGTGAAATTTAGATTTAGAAATGCCTGTTGTAATATTCTTGTAAGCTATGATGCTTGCATCTCACCTGGGCACCAACAATACCATTCCCGCCATAGAAATTCTTGGCATACATGTGCATAAAGCCGCCCTTGCCTTTGGCAACACCACCCCTTCGACCTGAAATGGATTGTAAACTTGTTCAAATTAGGGCTGGGTTTTGATACACATTTCTTGATTTGATTCCTAGTACAAGCTCTTGATTTGATTTGATTCAGATTCATCTGGTATTTTTTAGTTACAGTCCATTTTGCATATAAGAAGTTCTCTCTCAGCTATTCTTGTAAATCAACAACAGGACCCAAACTATACAGTTCAGTTGCTATTTATATACTGCTATATATAAACACTGTCGTTCAAAGGTTTGGATTAAATTTTTTTTAATGCATTTTTTAAAAATGCTTTTTTTAATGTACTTGAAATAAGCCTCTTAAGCTCACCAAAGCTGTGTTTATTTGATCAAAAATAGAGTAAATACAGTAATATTGTGAAATAATATTACAATTTAAAATAAATATTTCTGTTTTAATATATTATTAGATGTGATTTATTCCTGTGATGGCAAAGCTGAATTTTCAGCTATATACTCCAGTCTTCAGTGTCACTTGATCCTTCAGAAATCATTTCAATTGGTACTTAAGAAACATGTCTTATTATCAGCATTGTAAAATAATAATTAATGAGGCTGTAGATTCAGCAGAAATGTGGTGTAGAAAGTCCTCACCTGTGAGCTCTGCCATGATCTCTTTTACAGACACACCTCTGGTGTAGGTGTAACCATGAGCCCTATATGCTGTGATCAGGTGATCCGTGGGACTGATACCAGCCTCAATGCCTACAGCACAGGCCTCCTGAGAGGTGGTGAGAAGTTAAATCATATCACAGTGACTGTGTGCAAACAAGGCATTCAATTTAGTCTTACCTGCCCATCATAAAGATGAAAGAATCCTCGTATGATCTTCTGCTTGTAGTGCTGATCTGCCCTCAGCTCCATGCGTCTCATGGTCTGCATAGTGCGGTAGTACCTGAGTCCATCCTCTCTGGTGAGCACTGTCTGCACTGAAGGGCCTTCATCCAAGCGATGAAGGTCACATCTCTGGAATTGAACAAGTTCTTGAATGACCTAAGTTGTTTGTGCATGTTTTTAAGCTAATATGACAACTTTACCTTGATGTCAAAGCTGGCCTGAGGTGTCAAATCAGCAAAAGAACGTGCTGATACCACCACTCTGGAGTCCTGGAGAGGAGTGGAGTGCATTAATAAAACTAAGAAAAATCATTTTAAAACAGAGATACTGACAAAATGCATTTAACTTGACAAGAATTGACTAAATGTTGAAGGCCATTATGTCGACTCACAGTGAAACATGACACTAATGTACCTAAACACACTACCGTTTAATTTTTTTGAAAGAAATTAATATATACTATATAAATAAAGCACAAATCTTTTCAGCAATGATAATAAGAAATGTTTCTTGAACACCAAATCAGCATATTAAAATGATTTCTGAAGGATCATGTGACTCTTAAGACTGGAGTAATGGCTGCTGAAAATTCTGCTTTGCCTTCACAGGAGTACATTACATTTTAAAATACATTAAAATAGAGAAATCGTTATTTTAAATTGTAATAATAATTCTCAATATTACTGTATTTTTAAACAAACAAAAGCAGCCTTGCAGCAGAGACATTAAAACATTTTTTGAAAATCTTACAGACCCAAAACGTTTGAACAGTAGTGCATTTGGTTGGTCAAATTATAACTAAGATAGGTCAGTTACATTCTTTAAAAATTGTATTCGTAATTTTTTAAATAAGCCATAGGCAAAAAATTTAAATGAATGAGTAAATAAATAAATGAATGAATAAAATAAATAAATAAACATGAAAAAATATTATTAACTAACTAACTAATTCTTAAACCCTAATATCTTACCTCTGACACTGTTTGGGCACCCTATAAAACGGGGCTATACCACGCTGTATTTAAAACTCTGTATTTTATTGAAGCACATATTGTAAATGAAAAAAATGATAAACATATAAATAGCAGAAAGACTGCATATCTGAAAAAGACCACAATATGGTCCATGATGACATCCGTGTCAGGCCAAACAAATTATTATGGCAACTCTCAACTGCGCTTGGACAGTGCCACAGATGGTGGAAAGCTAAAAACAACCTATTATGATAATTTAACACACAACAGAGTGACCGAATCAGGGCAGACTGCAATTTAATCAAATCCGATCAGTTCAGTGGCTATTTAATTTACAGTAAGCATAACTGCATTTACGGTACACCATCTACAAGGTCGATGAGACTACAGAGATCTAGTTTAGCCTTGGTAAATCTTTTAATGCCTCTAAGCTAAACAGAGCTTGAATCTTTCAACGCTCTGTCTCATTAACAGCAAACAGATATACATTATGATACCTACATTTATTTTGGCACTACCCTTAAGTGCGTTTGCAATCACTGTCAGCATGTTCTGCATGCTCCAAAGCATTTGTATTTGTATTTTGTAAAATAAATAAATAAATAAATTAAAAATGAATGAATGAATGAATGAATGAATGAATGAGTAGAAAAGCAACTCAGGGAACAGTCTGACAGAATGACTGACTGATTTACATTTTGATATTTTTAATTCCTTATGGGAAATTATTTATAACATTATTTATAACTCGATCTTCTTGAGGTTTGCAAAGCAAGTTATAACATTTCTGATGGTTCTAGGAATTATAAGCAGTAACAGGACTTTTATTTTGATGACTTGTAAAGAACGTCATTTTCGGTCATGTTATTTTCGTAAAAAATATAACAGTGCTACCAAGCGGTGAAGAGCAGTTATAGCAGAATGTTGTCTTTTCATGGATATTTTATTTCTCATTTTAAAAATATATAGACATGATTTCTTAATTATTTTGTAAAATGTTTGTCATATGATTTAATTATTAAAATAATGTAAAATAATAAAACAGTATGTATGAAATAACTAAATATTTATATTTTTTCCAAAGTATGACTGTTAAATTACAAATGAATAGGTTATGTTATTGTGATATACTTATCAATATATAATGTCACATATGAAATGAAGATTTTTATGTATTTGTTACTACTTCTAAATAATATTAATATTTGAAAATATATGATTTTTCGTTTTTCTATCCCATGGTCATGGAAATATATC
The DNA here is from genome assembly GCF_001515625.1 of Sinocyclocheilus rhinocerous. Classification (NCBI taxonomy): domain Eukaryota; kingdom Metazoa; phylum Chordata; class Actinopteri; order Cypriniformes; family Cyprinidae; genus Sinocyclocheilus; species Sinocyclocheilus rhinocerous. The sequence continues at coordinate 1,384,776 of NW_015657969.1, read as the reverse complement.
ATTATATCACGTCCAAACACATTTTGCCTGCATCTTTTTTTTAATGTATTTATTTATTTAGCCTATGAATTTTTTGTTTCTCCGTGTACAGATTTTATTATTCAAAAATCAAAAGATGAAAGTAAACAAAAAAGTTAAATAGTTTTTCAAACTTAATATTGCTTCATGGTATTGTTGAACTTTGCCTTTAAACTGAAAACAAAGGCTCGTTTACATACTATGTATGCTAAATTTAGCTAACAGAAGAAGCATATTTAAATATTATCCTTTATGATAAGACATGTCCATGTCATAAGGGAAATACCCGAATGAAACATTTTCGAAACGGTTAAAAGCTGGGCATGACGTGATCCTTAATTAATGTACAGAAATCTAACCAAAAACAAGCCGAAAGAAACCACGTTGTAAACCACAAAATGTACAGAATAGATCAACATCAAAATGAACTCTGTTTACAAGATAGTAATTGCAAGATTTATTTTGCACTGTATGAAAAAGAAGGCGCATGTCTCCTCTTTTGAGTCAGCGGCGGAAGGTCAGCGCTCAAGCGGAAGTGAGAGTCAGAGCCCATCCGCCATTGTGGAGCAGAGCAGGGGTGATATTTTCTCCAGACGTTACACAGAGTGTTAATGTTTCGGATATCACACAGCAGCCAACCTCCCCCAGCAGTTTGACGTTCGCTGTCAATATCGCTCGAGAGGACCGCTGCCGACCGTTTGAAACCGGGCGAGGAGATCAACGCCTGAGAAATACGCTTTGATTATAGGGCAATCCCGGCGAGAGGAAAAAATAACGTGAACCCGCAGCGGTGGCAGGAGAGACCGTGGAGAGTCATAACAGCGATCAGCTCGGGCTCCCAGAGGATGTCTGCGACAACTGTCGATCAGGTTCGTGAGACGGACGCGCTTCCATCAATATAACTAAAAACATGATGGTGCATGTAGAGGCTGTGTCTTAAAGCCTAGTGAGCTGCCTACCTAGACATCATTATTGGCGCCCTTGGAAGGAATAAACGTTTTAAAACAAACTAACGGACAGTAAGGTACTTCATTAGGTTGTAAAACACAGCTAACGTCAATTATGTCAAGTCGCTTCTCCACAAACTGGGAGTCCTGGTTATTTGATAGCTGTTATTGCTAGGCCGAATTATTGTGTCCATGTCCTGTTAATGATAAACTGATATTCATCGTGGTTTTTTTTGTCTTTGTCACTGTCTGCATACTTTGAATCCAAAACCAGAGACCTAAAGGACAAGGAAATAAAGGTATGTTATGAAAACACATTTAAAAGGGATTTACTCGCCCTCATGTTGCTATAAACCTGTTTAACTGTTTCTTCTATGGAACACAATGTTAGGGACTTAACACCTTCAGTCAACATTCACTTCCATTACATCTTTTTCCATGCCATAAAAATGAATGGTGACTGAGCCTCACCATTCAGCCATTCAGACAAAGAAAATCAAATGGACAACATGTGGATGAGAAATTTCATTTTTTGTGAGCTGTCTCTTTAAGGGGGTTCGGTTTACTGCTGTGTTTCTCACTGTCTTACTTGTGTGCATTTATAAATAGTCACTCCTTCTGTGAATCATATTTTATGTAGTAGATCTGTCTTGATGTTAATTTAGCTCTCTATGTTACTTCATAGTCCTGACATTGACCGATGAAGCAATTGAAAAAAAATGTTTTTAATATGTAGCAGAAACTTGCTTTGACATAATAATTTCCAAGTGTAATTTACTTTTGCTGTGTCTCATTATTTTTTATCAACATCATTTTGATTGAACTAAGTAAAAGTAACTGATACACTGTCTGTCTGTCTTTGGTATAATTTTGCTTAGTGCAAAACGGTTCGATGCATCAGAAGGATGCTGTAAATGATGATGACTTTGACAATTACCTGAGCAGCCAGACAAATCAGGTGAGTTTTTGTCCTTATACTTATCTATTTCAAGATCCTTTGATCAATAGAAAGTTTAAAAGAACAGCATTAATTGAAAATAGAAATCCATTGTAACATTATAAATGTCTTGGTACGGTAGTGTGTTTATCACACTTTTTTTCAGCGATTATGTTTTTGTCTCACATCTTTATTTAGCCTTTGGTTTGTTACATCATCATTACTGACTTATCTTTAATTACCCCCTACAGAGTAATAGTTACCCACCAATGTCTGATCCCTACATGCCCAGCTATTATGCTCCCTCTATCGGATTCCCTTACTCCTTGGGAGAGGCTGCTTGGTCCACCGCAGGAGACCCGCCTATGCCGTACCTGACCACGTATGGACAGATGAGCAATGGTGAGCATCACTTCATTCCCGATGGAGTCTTCAGCCAGCCTGGTGCTTTAGGCAACACGCCCCCTTTTCTCAGCCAACACGGATTTAACTTCTTTCCTGGAAATGCAGACTTTTCCACCTGGGGCACCAGTGGTTCTCAGGGACAGTCTACACAGAGCTCCGCATACAGCAGCAGTTATGGATATCCCCCGAGCTCATTGGGCCGGGCCATTGCTGACGGACAGGCCGGATTCGGCAGTGACACGCAAGTTAGTAAAGTTCCAGGGCTCAGTAGTATCGATCAGGGAATGGCCGGGCTCAAGCTCGGCTCCGATATGTCAGCCGTTACGAAAACGGTCGGGTCTCCTTTAGGTGGCACGGCGGGTATGAGTAGTATGGCAGCCAACAGCATGCCACCTGTCAGCTCCTCTGCACCAAAGCCCACCTCGTGGGCTGCTATCGCGAGGAAACCGGCGAAACCTCAGCCCAAGCTGAAGCTGAAGCCCAACATGGGTTTGGGAAGCGGTGCCACGATTCCTCCTCCACCGATAAAGCATAACATGAACATTGGGACCTGGGAGGACAAAGGCTCCATCACCAAACCCCCTCTTGCGCAGCAGATGCTCCCGCCTCAGCCCTTGTTGCAGCAGCAACTCCTGGCCCAACCTCAGCCCATGCTGCAAAGTCCATTGCCTCCTCATCCCCAACACCAGCAGCTCCAGCTACAATCTCCCCAGCACCCTCAGCAGCTGCCCTCAGGTCCCCCCCACCCTCACCATCACTCGCAACCAGGTCCTCTGCAGCACTTGCACCCACCTCAGGTGCAGAACCCCCCAACCCAAAACCGCTGGGTGGCTCCTCGGAACCGAGGAACCACATTTATCCAGAACAGCAGCATGGAGAACTTTGGCCTTGGGACGGGAGTCCCCATGAGCTCATCGCCTTCTTCCAGTGAGGTTCACCCCGTGCTGGAGAAGCTCAAGGCCCTCAACAATTACAACCCCAAAGACTTTGACTGGAACTTGAAAAATGGACGGGTCTTCATCATCAAGAGCTACTCAGAGGATGACATCCACCGTTCCATCAAGTACTCCATCTGGTGCAGCACAGAGCACGGGAACAAGCGCCTGGATGGCGCCTACCGCTCGCTCAGTGCCAAAGGTCCACTGTACCTGCTCTTTAGCGTCAATGGCAGTGGACATTTTTGCGGTGTGGCCGAGATGAAGTCAACCGTGGACTATAACGCCTATGCTGGCGTCTGGTCCCAGGATAAGTGGAAGGGCAAGTTTGAGGTGAAATGGATCTTTGTTAAGGACGTGCCCAATAACCAACTGCGGCACATTCGCTTAGAAAACAATGACAACAAGCCTGTCACCAACTCCAGGGACACTCAGGAAGTGCCCCTAGAGAAGGCAAAGCAAGTGCTTAAAATTATTGCGACTTTCAAGCATACCACCTCAATCTTTGACGATTTTACACATTACGAAAAGCGGCAGGAGGAAGAGGAAGCCATGCGAAGGGTAAGTGCAGCTTTCTGCCACTCTTCACAATAGCAGAAAGCAGGCACTGCACCTTTAGATCTCGTAAACATTGTTACATTTAGTGCTGTCAGCATGTCCATCCATTTCCAAAGGGAGGTTTTTTAATAGCAACTCATTTCTAAGCCAGATAAGTCTTTCTGTCTTTTTTGCGTTTCAGAAATAGGCAGCAGCAAGACAAAAACAGTGCAGTCAGTCTCAAATAGAAATGAAATGTTTGATCTGGTAACTCGGTACATCAATACTGGAGGTCATGTAATTAATTGTTTGTATTGTTGCTCAACGCGGCTTGCACATAACACATTTCTCCTATATTTCAATGAACCGAAGTGCTAAAGTCTCAGCTGATAGGTATTGTAAAATAAATAGTTCTTAAAATAAAAAAAAAGTCTCTGCCCATTTATTGACAAAAGGCTGGCGGCGAGCTGTGACGCCAATCAGTGTCTCTGCTCAAACAGCAGGCAGATGTCCCATTAATACATTGGACTTGCATCATTTCCTGCCAAACCAACACAAATAATTGATGTCTGTGCCCGTTACCTCGGCACCAGCTGCTTTTTATCCTTGTATGTTAGTTATGAAAACAGCATTTAGATCAGATTTCACATGATTTTGGGGGTTTATCAGGTTTATATATAAACCTTTAAAGATGTATTGTGTCTTGCATCTGAACAAATAGAGTCATTTAGTATTTCATCTAATAGAGCTTAAACTTGTTTGGAAATTGTTCGGCATTAAAAGGTTTAATACCTACACTAAACTCATTGGCCCAACTTTGTACTATTGTGATCATGTACTCGCTTCAAAGTTTTGGGAGTGACTCCCAAACTTGTGATGGTTTACATGGTGATAACCATTGCAATGTTTTGCCGTCACGTGCCTGTATAGAATAAACATGAATGAATGCCAGCAGTTTTTTAGTTTTAGATACTTTGACCAATGCTACCAGAAATGTTTAATTGTTAATAAACTTCAGCTGAACAGAGTTCTGTGTTTTATGCGTATTAAGCTGCTGCTTTTACTCCTGTAAATAACCAAATTGTGAATTGACTGAATTTAGTTGCTGCATGTTAGGGCTGCACGATTAATCGAATGCGATTGTCATGCGCATTTTGTTAGTAATGCCGGTTCTGTAATCAGCAGTAAATCATCATCACGTGCTTTCAGATGGAGCAGCATGTACTACACGGAGCCGTAGTTCACTGACAAGTTACGCAAAAAAATCGCAGACGATTTTATTGCGCGATTGTGAAATCGAAGAGATCGTTCGCGATAATGACAGCTGTTTGCATAGCTTCTCAGTGAACTACGGCTCTGTGAAG